>NC_068421.1:30836762-31136762 GCF_023373465.1 Oncorhynchus keta
ACAGGCACACACAGATGAAGACCCAGAAAAAATGTTTTTATTCACACACACTCCCAAATCCGGGAAGGGCGATGGCTAGACTGGTCTGGTCTAGGGGGAAAAGCACACAAATGATTTACTTTAATGTGTCACTTTTCCCAGGGATACTCCCCTATCTCACTCTCCCTCCCTCCCTATCTCTCTCCCGCTGGCTTTCTGTCTCTCTCTCATTCAATCCCTCTATATCTCCCTCTCAATATTTCTCTCTTTCTCTCTCTTGGATTCTCTCTCTACCTCCGTCTCTCTCCACACTTATTCCTGTGTTGGTTTCAGAAGAGCAACATTAATGATGTAGTTAGTCATGACACATTGTTGATAACCTTGCAGCCCCCTTCGTTCTTATACAAATGTAGGATCTTAATTTGATCACTCTGTTGCAAGAGAACTTTCCTGTAATGCAGGACATTTAAAAGGCTTCTGAAGTTTGTAATTTTCACTTTGAAATTTAGATTTTGACTTATGAAAAAAGTAGCAACCCCGACATAAATGTAGATGAATTATAATCCACACATAATAATTCCTGTCCAAACTGGCTCAAATTAAGAGGAGGACTAAAGAAAGACTATAGAAAGAAAAACATTAGTGTGCATCAAGCTGATGACCCGGGATGCCATACAAATACATAGGCAGACACACAGGCACACAGCCTTGATGATCAGCTAAGGACACAAGCACACACACAGCTGCCATACAGCATGAGTGTGCAGCAGTGTGTGTGCGTGTGTGCTGTATTGTGGGAAAGTTTGGGGCAGGATGTCTGCCTCACTGTCCCTCTGACGTCTGGGAGCCGAATACTCCCTAACACACACTTCCTGGTTACCCCCAAAACACACACACACACACCTAATTAAACTGTACATAGCCCATCTGTAAATAGCCCACCCATCTACCTCATCCCCATATTGTTGCTCCTTTGCTCCCCAGTATCTCTACTTGCACATTCATCTTCTGCACATCTATCACTCCAGTGTTTAATTGCTAAATTGTAATTATTTCGCCACTACGGCCTATTTATTGCCTTACCTCCCTAATCTCACCTCATTTGCACACACTGTATATATACTTTTCTATTGTGTTATTGACTGTATGTTTGTTTATTCCATGTGTAACTCTGTGTTGATGTTTGTGTCGCACTGCTTTGCCAGGTCGCAGTTGTAAATGAGAACTTGTTCTCAACTGGCCTACCTGGTTAAATAAAGGTGAGAAAAATCTGAGTTGTTTCCTGGCTACAGGTGTTCTTTCATAAACCGTAACCGTGTCATAGTGCTATTTCCTGCCCCCCTCTTCCAGTTCCTCTTACATCCTCACTTCCTATTCGGGGGCGTAGATGCATATGAATTAAATCAGTGCTGTCAAGCAGACAGCAAAGAGCTCAAAGCAAGCTGTCTTCACACCAGTGTGTGTGTGTGTCTTCACACCCATGTGTGTGTGTGTCTGTGTCTTCACACTAGATGACTCAACGTGGCATAATTGCAGTCAGATTTATGTTGTCTGAGGTGGTTTGGTAAAATGGCAAAGCTTACAGTAACTGAGATCAGATGTTTACAGCATTTGCGCTTATGCATGCACACACACTAACATGCAAACACTATAACATATGTTGAAACAACCTTTGTGGTGGGTAAGTGCACGCAAGCACACAACCACATACATTGTACACACAAGCAAGCACACAACCACATACATTGTACACACAAGCAAGCACACAGACTCTCTCCTCCCCTGTCTCTGACTCAGCAGTTAGGTTTGAGTGGACGTGGGTCCCGGTTGATGGATATGCATGGTGCTCATATGACTAATTCAATGAAGGCCTGTGTGATATTGCAGTGCATTTCTAATGGGATAGTTTGGTCAGTGTGTGTGTTTAAGGCTGGCGCCACTATCTGTCTCTGAGTTCCATGTGGCCTCCACCACTGCTGCTTATGCCTGCAAGCCTCCAAGGCCGACTCACAATTTGTCATATTCCTGTTGCTCTCCTCACCCTCTATTTCTCTCACTTTCATCGCTCTCCTTTTCTCACCTCTCTCATGCTCACCATGCTCTCTCTCCCTCTCCCTCTCTATGCATCTCTATCTCATCTTTTCCTCTCTCTCTCTCCTCTGCCTCACCTATTTCAGCCATTAGCTCTGGGGCTGCCACCTTAGTAGTAGAAAACCTCTTTCCCTCTTGGTAGTAATTTTATATAATATATATATATATAGACATATATATATAGTTATATATTTATTAATTCTCGTAGATTTGATGAGAAGTTGTTATGTTGGCATGTTATGGGTCAATCTAGTCTCTCCAGAGTCACATTACTGACATAATGTTGTACATTAACAGAACATGAGTGGCATTTGCAACACTTAACATATAAATCCTATGAGATGTCAAAACACATCCGGTTGCAGTAACCGTGACGTGAGACAGAGAGACAGAGAGAGATGTTTCCCCCGTTGTAGTGACTAGTCTGGCCCTCGTCTCCTCCTTAGCAGTGTCAAATGGCATTTCATAACCAAAATGGATTGTGTGTATTCCCAGGAGGCTTGGCAGTTTTCCCTTCCAGAGTTTCCTGCTGCCATCAGTTAGGGAAGAAAACACTGTTTCATAACTCAAACCACATCCAATGCCTCCACACAATTGGGTGTGGCTCCTGGTCTCACACACTGTCTAGCGCATGCATACACTCTCATTCTCTCGCTCGCTCGCTCTCTCTCTCTCCCCCCACCTCTCTCTTTGCCACTCTTCCTGTCTCTTTCATTCTGCAAGAAATGAGCATCTCCAACAAAGTGTGTCATATTCTCTGATGCAGAATAGGTCCCTTTCCTCTTCCTAGTAATTCTACTGGGATGCGGGGAGCCAGTGACTAATATATTGATCTCCCGCTGACTTGAAAGCAATTTATGAGGGTGGGAGGTGGTAGTGGTGTGGGGCATTATTTACAGTGTTGTGGTAGCCTGGGCCTGAGGGTGGTGTACAGTATGTGTGTGTGTGTCAGTGTGTGTGTTGATGTGTTGCAGTAATTTAAAAAAAATTGAAGATCACAAAGCTGCAGTGTGTATTTATATGTGTATGTAATTCCCTCCTTAAACACACACACACACACACACACACACACACACACACACACACACACACACACACACACACACACACACACACACACACACACACACACACACACCTTTTGACGACTTGCCCTTTTCACCAGTCGTCCAGCAGTGTGTAAGTGACAGTGTTTGACGTCAGAGGGCTGTTGTTCTGATGACTGATCACTGAGTCCCCTCATCACCCAGGCAACCATGCACTCCCCAAGTGGACGAAAGCTGGAGGGGGTGAAATATGAAAGCGTGTGTGTTGTATAAAGTGTGTTTGTGTTGTGTGTGTTGTGTAAAGTGTGTGTGTTGTGTATAAAGTGTGTGTGTTGTATAAAGTGTGTGTGTTGGGTATAAAGTGTGTGTGTGTGTTGTGTAAAGTGTGTGTGTTGTGTAAAGTATGTGTGTTGGGTATAAAGTGTGTGTGTGTGTTGTGTAAAGTATGTGTGTTGTGCAAAGTGTGTGTGTGTTGCTGTATGAAGTGTGTTTGTTGTGTAAAGCATGTTTGTGCTGTGTGTGTTTTTACGCATAGTATAGGACGTCAGTGTGAGTAATCATTTTATTTAGAGACCACAGAGGGACCCACACACACTTAAACGTGCACATGAAGTAGGGCGTCATGCTCCATGTCAATACATGCGCGCGCGCGCACGCACACACTCACTCTAAGGCCAGGTCAGTAACAGTGGTAGCTGCAGGTGTGTTGTGATGGCTGAGTGCTGTACTGTGCTCTGTCAGATCCTCTCTGGAGAGTCTGCGGGTGCTGGAGGACACTCACTGACCTACTGCATGGTGTCCTTTAACAAACACTACTGTACTGTAGGTCAGGACAGTAGGCTGGCTAATGCTAGTCCTCAGCTTAATGGGAACAATGCTACTAGAAGATCCTGTGGCTGGCTACTGTTATAGTCTATGGCTAATGCTAATAATGCTAGCAGTGAAAGCCTTGCCATCTGAATTTGACTAGCTACATTGCTAGCTACATTAGGATCCTCTAGCTACACTATAATAGCTACAGTACTGTAATGAATTTCCTCCTCTTCTTCCGAAGAGGAGAGGCGAAACGGATCAGAGGACCAATACGCGGCGTGGTAATTGTCCATGGTTCTTTTTAATACGTTAAGGTACACATGAACAACTGACTACAAAAAACAAGAAATGTGAAAACTCAAAACAGTCCTATCTGGTACAAAGACAGAGACAGGAACAATCACCCACAAACACACAGTGAAACCCAGGCTACCTAAGTATGATTCTCAATCAGAGACAACTAATGACACCTGCCTCTGATTGAGAACCATACTAGGCCGAAACATAGAAATACCCAAATCAAGAAAAACAAACATAGACTGCCCACCCAACTCACGCCCTGACCATACTAACTAAATACAAAACACAGGAAATAAAGGTCAGAACGTGACAAGTACATTGCATGTTATTTTATCCAGTCATACCGTTGAGTTTAATTCTGACTCTGATACTTGCCCAAAGGTACAATAGCTGTATTTCATTATGTTAGCTACATAGCATAATATCCATTCCCACAGTAGGGTAGACGTTAACTTGTGACACTAGCCCTTAGCTAGTTTTGCAAACTATACAAGTCACATTAGGATTTTAGGACAGTCACCAGTCAGTTCCCCCTCAGTGCTACTCACTGTTCTTTGGTCTGACTGTGTTAGTGGATTAGTGTCGCCCATCTCTCTAATTTCACGTGTCCTTTTCTCTTTCGACCTCACTTTTTCTTGTTCTCTCTCTTTCTCTCCCCCTCTCTATTCCTCTTTCTCTTTTTCTATTTTCTTTCTTTCTCTCTAAAACAGAATCCAACTCAGCCCATCAGGTGTCCCTTAAGAAGTAATCTTAACACACACACACACGCACACACACACACACACACACACACACACACACACACACACACACACACACACACACACACACACACACACACACACACACACACTCCAATCATTACACATCCAACATAAATCCCTTAGATCCACTCAGGAGGAGGATGGGTAGGAGGCGGCTGTATTGAAAGGGACGCTTTGGCAGAGCTGGCTACTTTTCCTAGACTGGGTTGCGTGTGTGTGTGGGCCGAGTGTGTAGACCGCGTGTGTGTGTGTGGATCTATTGAGCGAGTCCTGCACACGGGAGCTTTCCACTGGAGCCCAGAGCAGAGCAACAAGGGGTGGGTTCGTTGGGTTTACAGAGTCGTTGGGTTCGCTGGACTGCTAAGGGCTAGCTTTTCCCAAAACCCTGTCCTTGAACTGTGAGAAATCTGTCTGCGCTGCCTGGAAAATATGCAGCTAGGAAGAGGCATTTAAAACGGCATAACAGGAATAGTTTTCATATACTACAGCACATAGCGAGGCTAGACTTTAATCATATGTTCAGAGAAAAGGCTAACCATACACTGACTGAACTAAATAGGCCTTACTATGTTACTGGGTATATATTTACATTTGGTTGTTTTCTGGGTGTTTCTTGGTTGTTTTATGGGTTTTTCCCAAAGGACATAAGTTATTTATAACAATAGAAAATCAACATAGATGGGACAGTAAAGTATAAGAGTTGTTTTAGCATTCTAGATGACTTAACACTTTTTGACTAGGCTAAGGCTAAAAACGCAGCGAAGCTAAGCTTCATTCTTTATCATGAATGATAATGTGTTGTAACGAGAATCTCTTGAAGGTTTCACAGCCCTCCTGGCAGTTAATTCGGATGAATCTGACAAGAATTAAAGTGAACATTTCTGTCCTTTGATGACACGCTAATATTTTTCTATTTTTCAACTCGGGTACAAAAACAGCAATGGTTTGATAGTTTGTTGGAGAAACAGTTCAAGACCCGAGGGAACAGTAGTGCCTACAACAATTACAAACTCTGTGTCGACTGAAATGGCACCATATTCCCGCATTGACCGTGACCCGGACAAAAGTAGTGCACTATATAGGGAAAAGGATGCCATTTTGGGTGGGCATCTCATTCTCTCTTATTTGTAAATGCTACAGTATAAAGCTTGCCATATAACACTAGTGTGCAAGCATCAGAACGTTCCAGTCCCTTGTCCAGAGGCAAAGCATCCAGCTCCAGTATGTATTTGTGTTGCATTAAGGCAGCTTATGGAGAGCTGGGTCAGCTGACGTGGGCTAGCTCAAGTGAGAAAGCACATGACTGCACAGCTCACATATGTACACATCATCTCAAATGAATGCAGGCTATTTGGTTTTCAGTCTTTCACATGTATTCCCTTAGGATAGCATATATCGTACTGAATATTGCATTGTAGCACCAGTCTGTCAGACATATATTCTAATGTGCCCCTCTCTCTCTCCACCCTCCCTTCTTTCTCTCTCTACAGATTCCACTGCCCACCCTGATGGCCAAAGAGACAGAAGATGTAGCCTAATGTGTGTGTGTGCATCTGTTGTGTGTGTTTATATGTGTGTGTTTTTGTACATGTTGCGTGGGTGCTCACTGGCTGACCCACATCTGTTGTGTGTGTTTATATGTGTGTGTTTTTGTACATGTTGCGTGGGTGCTCGCTCACTGGCTGACCCACATCTGTTGTGTGTGTTTATATGTGTGTGTTTTTGTACATGTTGCGTGGGTGCTCACTGGCTGACCCACAGCAGTTCTTCACTGGCAAGCTTTATGTCCTTGTGTACCAACTAAAGCTGCCAGCTGAAGAACTGTTGTGGTTAGCTCTTTCCTGCATCCCACACAAAAGACCAACAGACGCCTTCGAGAAATATGTGTGTATGTGTGTGTGTCCAGATGCCATGCATGGGATCAGTGAATTCTCCATCCAGATGATCCATATAGCAACCTGTCATGGTAGCAGTGTACAGCATGTTTAGAGGTAAACACAGCATACAAGAAGCCTATGGCTAAAACAGAATAGCTAGCTATCCAAGACATCTGTTATGACGCAATAGGTCTCAGTTAAGAACACATGAACCCAATGCACTCAAATGTAATGTTTTCATTAAGTAGGAAGTATGAAAAATGCTTACAAACTATGAAATATGTTTACTAAGTATGAAGTTTGCTTACTAAATATGAAGTATGATCACGAAGTAGGAAGTACGCTTACTTGAAGTATGCTTACTGAAGATTTTACTGTATGTGTGCTGTATTTTGCTCTATTTACAGTATGTTGTATTTAGCTTTATCTATGTTTACTCAACAGAGTTGTATCTATGCTGTCATGTACAATGTGAGATCTTTTGTACCAAACAATCAGCATCAACTTCCCCCACAAATGGCCGCTGTATTCTACTCAGGCATTAACAGAGACGACTGCACATTGTTGCTACTGTACATGCGGAGTCAGCCAACATTCCACACCCCAGCCAGGACCCACCTGCTGCCCTTTTATGGGTTGAAGGTTAGGAGGGCATCATGGGTGCTGCATTGTATATCAGAAAAAAACATTTCTTGGTTAATTTCTTATGCTACTCAAAACCAAGAAAAAGTAGAAGGATAGGAAGGTAGATGGACTGGCTACTCAAAAGCTAGAAGTATGTAAAATCATAGGATGATTGATGTAGGGAAGAACGATACAGTATGATAGATTTGGGAAAGAGAGAAGGATAGGAGGATAGATGGAGGCAAAGAGGACAAGAAAAGAGGTTGGGAGGATAGATTGAGGGACGATCAAGAGGATAGATGGAGGGAAGGTTGGGAGGATAGATGGAGGGACGATCAAGAGGATAGATGGAGGGAAGGTTAGGAGGATAGATGGAGGGATGATCAAGAGGATAGATGGAGGGAAGGTTAGGAGGATAGATGGAGGGAAGGTTAGGAGGATAGATGGAGGGACGATCAAGAGGATAGATAGATGGAGGGAAGGTTAGGAGGATAGATGGAGGGATGATCAAGAGGATAGATGGAGGGAAGGTTGGGAGGATAGAATGATGGATGAAAGGGAAAGAAGGAGGGAGGGAGAACAAGGCAAGGACATACAACAAACAGCCTCCTGACATGCTAGTAAAAGGAGAAGTGTGGCTTTGTTCCAGACTGTTGTGTGTGTGTGTGTTCTCTGGAGCAGAGCCCACTGTTCTGACATGTGTTTCTGTTTATTAATGAGTCTGGAGGCGCTGCCAATGAGTGATGAGTTTCCTTTCTATCTCCCTCTGTTCTCCTTTTCTCTGTCCTCTCTTTCTCTGTCTCTGTCTGTCTCTCTCTCTCTCTCTTTGACCTCTTTCTCTCTCTCTGTGTCACACACACCCACATGCACACATACACACATGCACACACAATATTGTACAGCTAACCCTGTGGGGATACACAATTCAGTCCCATTCAAAGTTCTATTTTCCCTAATCCCTAACCCTAAATGAAACCCTAACCTTAACCGTAACCCAAAAACCGAACCTAACTCTAACCCTAAAACTAACCTTAGCTCCTAACCATAAGCCTTAACGTAATTCTAACCCTAACACTAAATCTAACCTTAATCATAAACCCCTTAGAAATAGCATTTGAACTTGTGGGGACTAACAAAATATCCACAGTTGGTCACATTTTTGTTGTTTACAATTCTTGTGGGGACTTCTGTTAAACACGTCCACACCCACACACACACTACATCCCAGCGCCTGACCCTCAGCACGCCATAAATCTGACTTCAAGGGCGGTGTCGACGTTGGCGAGAACAGGATATGAGAGCGTGGCCCTCTCAAAATCTTCCCTCCAGATGAGAACAAAATGTAGAGAATGTTCCAGATGCCGCGGCCGCTACAGTCTAGGAACATGTGGAGCCAAGAGCTGGAAAACGAGCAGCCCTTCCTATCTTTTCCCCCTTCTTTCCATGCATTTTCTCTCTGTTGTCTAACTTATCCGTCTCTGATTTTGGGCTGTTGGTAGGCTAGCTTTTTGTTTCGTACTGTTATCTCTTTGATAGTGTCTCCTTATCTTGTTGTCTTGTCACTCTCCTCTTCCTTCCTCTTCTGTCTAGCATCTTAAAACACACACACATTGAGGTAGAGACAATCACACACACACAAACATACATATGTACAAACACACAAAGACAGAGTGACACACACACACACATCCCTCAGACAGGATTATCCCACTCTCACAAGTTGATCCTCTCTAGCAAGCACTGCCAGTCCCCTCTGAGCATGGAACAGAAGCACTGCTGTCAGGGCAGAGCTGTGACCTAGAGAGTAGTATGTCTGTGTGTGTGTGTGGGTCTCTGTTTTTGTGTGTGTATCCCTCTGTGTGTTTGTGTGTGTGTGTGTCTCCCGTTGTTTGTTTGGGTGTGTCAGGTCACAGGCCAAGGTCTCCAACCTGATCCGCTCTGAGGCAATCGGCCTGCGAGTGCATTAAGAGATTGCGGGGGGGGGTGCCGAGCCGAGGCGAGGCTCACTGGCTCGACTTAAAGACATACACATAATCCTGTCTGCTCTGCTGTGGTCTGCTCCACCTGACAAGGATACGTGTGGCAGGTGTGTCTGTCAGGGACTGTGTGTGTGTGTGTGTGTGTGTGTGTGTGTGTGTGTGTGTGTGTGTGTGTGTGTGTGTGTGTTTGTGCTTGTGTGCGTATCCTCTCTGAGCTGTACCCCACCTACGCCCTCTCAGGCGTGCCCCTGTCCTTGGACACCCTTACCCGCCCTAGAGTCACTTCATCTGCCAACTGGAGAAAGAGAGAGAGAGATAAGGAGGGGTACACAGAGAGAGGGAGAGCGAGACAGAGAGCGAGACAGAGGTAGTCAGACAGATGGAGGGAGAGAGGGAACCAGCCAGTAGAGAAACGTGACAGGACAGAGGTTACCCCACACCCTCATGTCATCCTTCCCAGCCTGACCACACAAAGCACGGTCAGTTAGCTATAGTCACAAAGCACACCAACACTTAACCATGCATTTAAACTATGGACGCTTGAGATCTGCAAGTGTACGGTATGTGTTTTGATATGCTATAAAATGCTATGTATAATAAGGTATGCTACATAATTCCACTGTATGTCACTTGGGACTGTGTTCATTTTCATAATAAATGGAATTGCACAGAGAGAAAACATTGTTCTTTGTGTTTGTATTATTTGAACTGTGAGTAGATTTATCTCTTCACTATAACAACTACGCTTAGAGTATCCTACCAAATGCACATACTTTCAAATAGTAGGATAATTATAGGAAAATATTTGAAAATACGTTCAAATAGTTCCAAAAGAAGTAGTTGATTTGGGCCACATTATTTAAAAACACAAAAATTCACATAAAATACGTGAATGCACGGTAGTGATCAAATACACACAAATGATCAAATACACATGTATTTGAACCCTGCTTACAGTACTAGACTGGAAAAGGTAATAAGTAACTGCCTGGTAGTTTCCCAGGCATAATGCTACCTCTGGAAGTTCTGACCTATTTGAATGGCAGTGCCTGCCCTTTGGAATCTGCAACACACCAGCTAACTCACTGGGACATGTTGACATAATGTAGTTCCATTAGCAAGGTGTCTCTCACTCACTCACTCACTCACTCACTCACTCACTCACTCACTCACTCACTCACTCACTCACTCACTCACACACACACGCACACACACACACACACACACACACAAGCTAGGGTGACCCCAGGTCACTGGAAGATTATCTTATAGGTGACAGGTCAGCAGACTCTAAAACTGACCCTAACGGAAGGTCACAGCAATCTCAGGCATTCTTAGCCAAGGCTAGAGGTATAGAGCGTGTGTGTGTGTGTGTGTCTGCATGCTTGCTTGAGTGAGTGTGTGTATGTGCACATAGCCAAGGTTACTCAATCCCAATGCAATTGGGAGGAAAGCAAAGCTTTTTCCCTCTGGGAAATGAGTATGATTACATGATTATGTTGAGACCTCAATGGATACTCATAACACAGGATGACCTAATCTCTCCCTCTCCTGTTCCTAGAATGAATGTCACTGTCACCTATTAGTTAATAAGAGGTCATGGACGGGAAGGGAACTAATGTGTGTACACACACACACACACACACACACACACACACACACACACACACACACACACACACACACACACACACACACACACACACACACACACACACACACCACTTCTCCTCAATGACTCCATCCATCCATACTGAAACCCATTAGGAAGGAAGGAGTAAGAAGAGGAGGGGAAATGCACAATGAGTCATCATTGGTCTTCTCAGGCACCCACAGAAAGAAAAGGAGGAAGAGGTTCCACTGCCATCCAGAAGCCAAGCCTGGCTTTACTCTGAAGAGGTTTACAAACCTTTCCTAAATTCCCCCTAGCCTGGTGAAATCATCTGTGAAAGCTGCTTAGGGTTAGGATTACCCACCGGCTGACGGGATGGAGGCAAAAACGCTGCCGGTGTGCAACCTAACCCCAACCTGACCTAACCCCAGCCTGACCTAGCACGTTACCACAATGCACCCTGACCTTTACCAAGGGGGACCAGCAGGGGCCTGTGTCCCCTCACAGAAGGCAGGCCACTTAAGGACTGTGTCTGGGAAAGCTTATGGCTTCCTCTCTTTAAGGGTCATCACTACTTAACACAGCCACAAAGTCATAATTACGTACATCATTTCTACAATTTCTGTTCTTAGTTGATTTTAAACCTAACCCTAACCTTAACCACACTGCTAACCTTATGCCTAACCCCAACCTGAAATCAACACCAAAAAGCAAATTGACTTTGTGGCTTCTAGTGGAAATACTCTTTAAGCAGGAGATAGGAAAGGTGTGATACATCCCAAATAATTAGAATTACTCTGTTCATCTGACTCAAATAGGGAAGAGATAATACTAACAATACATTTTATGATATTTTCTTGATTTTCTTATCTCTCTTTATCCAGATATAACTGGAAGCCTGTGCTGTACCCACTTGGCAACCAAGGCCACCCACTGTGGAGCCAAACGCAGCCAATCAGAATGAGTTTTCCCCTCAAAAGGGCTTTATTACAGACATAAATACTCCATTGTGATGTGTGACAAAACTGCACATTTTAGAGTGGCCTTTTATTGTCCTAGGCACAAGGTGCACCTCTATAATAATCATGCTGTTTAGCTTCTTGATATGCCACACCTGTCAGGTGGGTGGGTGTCTTATCTTGGCAAATGAGAAATGCTCACTAACAGGGATGTAACCAAATTTGTGCACAAAATTTGAGAGAAATAAGCTTTTTGTGCGTATAGAACATTTCTGGGATTTTTTCTTTCACCCTTAAAACATGTTGCATTTATATTTTTGTTCAGTGTAATAGGCTAACCACTGCTAGTGGCCATGTATTCATCCAACAGTAAATGTATTTGAAAAGCCCTGTGCCCTCGCAATGGCCCGTCTGCATTTTGTGTGTGAGCCACTCAATACAGTACCTCAAAGCCATATAATATCAAGGTTGTAGAATAGTTGCTATTAAGCTGAATATTGAGAGTTGAGAGATAAAAAGCCTACAGAAAGCTGAGATCCTACTCTACTTGACAGGGACAAGAGGACAAAGCTTCCAAAGCTGTGTTTTTCCCGCAATTGCATTTTGAAATGTTATACGATCAGAATGCATTTTTCTCTCTAGCGCATGGGGGGAGAGGAGAGTGGCTCTGTCATCACAGCGAAACAGGCACAGTGGCAGGGCAAACACTTTCATTTGATCAAATTATGGTTTTAGCTGCCCCAAAAATAAGACGTTTTGAGAGAGATGACAATATAGAATGGGCTTTTTCTACATTTATAGGCTCTTTTTAATTGTTTACGGTCCATGGTCTTGGCTGTCTAACTGATGACAGAGTTAGAGCAGGTCTCTTTGTTGATGCTGCGTTTTTCTTTGAATTTGAGTTTGTGTGACCTCAGCTCAGCTTATCTATCGCCTTGTTAGGGGGACGGCCTTTGCCCACCATATAACATAGAAATTGCGCAAAAATCTACATGTACAATACCAGTCAAAAGCTTTTTCACACCTACCAGAAAAGTGTTAAACAAATTAAAATATATTTGAGATTCTTCAAAGTAGCCACCCTTTGCCTTGAAGACAGCTTTAAACACTCTTGGCATTCTCAAATCAAATAAAATCAAATGTATTTATATAGCCCTTCGTACATCAGCTGATATCTCAAAGTGCTGTACAGACACCCAGCCTAAAACCCCAAACAGCAAGCAATGCAGGCGTAGAAGCACGGTGGCTAGGAAAAACTCCCTAGAAATGCCAAAACCTAGGAAGAAACCTTGAGAGGAACCAGGCTATGAGGGGTGGCCAGTCCTCTTCTGGATGTGCCGGGTGGAGATTATAACAGAACATGGCCAAGATGTTCAAATGTTCGTAAATGACCAGCATGGTCAAATAATAATAATCACAGGCAGAACCGTTGAAACTGGAGCAGCAGCACGGCCAGGTGGACTGGGGACAGCAAGGAGTCAATTAGGAGGCCTGCGTCTTGTGACCGTAGCGTACGTGTAGGTATGTACGGCAGGACCAACTCAGAGAGATAGGAGCAAGCCCATGTAATGCTTTGTAGGTTAGCAGTAAAACCTTGAAATCAGCCGTTGCCTTGACAGGAGGCCATTGTAGGGAGGCTAGCACTGGAGTAATATGATCAAATGTTTTGGTTCTAGTCAGGATTCTAGCATCCGTATTTAGCACTAACTGAAGTTTATTTAGTTCTGTAACCGGGTAGCTGGAAAGTAGAGCATTGCAGTAGTCTAACCTAGAAGTAACGAAAGCATGGATACATTTTTCTGCATCATTTTTGGACAGAAAGTTTCTGATTTTTGTTACGTAGATGGGAAAAAACTGTCCTTGAAACAGTCTTGATATGTTTGTCAAAAGAGAGATCAGGGGCCAGAGTAACACAGAGGTCCTTCACAGTTTTATTTGAAATGACTGTACAACCATTAAGATTAATTGTCAGATTCAACAGAAGATCTCTTTGTTTCTTGGGACCTAGAACAAGCATCTCTGTTTTGTCCGAGTTTAAAAGTAGAAAGTTTGCAGCCATCCACTTCCTTATGTCTGAAACACATGCTTCTAGCGAGGGCAAGAGAAGTCAGGCGCAGGAGAGCAAAGACTGTGTTACAACGGCGCAGTTTAATCATAAAATTCACTGTGAACAAAACAATAAATATATACAATGGGACAAAAACCCTTCGCACGACAAGGACATGGGGGAAACAGAGGGTTAAATACACAACACGTAATTATGGAATTGGACCCAGGTGTGTGGGAAGGCAAGACAAAACAAATGGAAAATGAAAGGTGGATCGGCGATGGCTGGAAGGTCAGCGATGCCGACCGCCCGAACAAAGAGAGGGACCGACTTCGGCGGAAGTCGTGACAACTTTGTCTCACAAAGACATGGCAGTTGGAACCGAAAATCTCAGATTTGGACTCATCAGACCAAAGGACAGATTTCCACTGGTCTAATGTCCATTGCTCATGTTTCTTGGCCCAAGCAAGTCTCTTCGTCTTATTGGTGTCCATTAGTAGTGGATTATTTGCAGCAATTTGACCACGAAGGCCTGATTCACGCAGTCTCCTCTGAACAGTTTATGTTGAGATGTGTCTGTTACTTGAACTCTGTGAAGCATTTATTTGGGCTGCAATTTCTGAGGCTGGTAACTCTATGGAACTTATCCTCTGGGCAGAAGTAACTCTAGGTGTTCCTTTCCTGTGGTGGTCTTCATGAGGGCCACTTTCATCATAGCGCTTGATAGTTTTTGCGAATGCACTTAAAAGAAAATTGTTCTTGACATTTTCCGGATTGAATGACCTTCATGTCTTAAAGTAATGATGGATTGTTTGTTTCTCTGTTTATTTGAGCTGTTTTTGCCACAATATGGACTTTTAGCAAATAGGGCTACCTACTGTGTACCACCCCTACCTTGTCACAACACAACTGATTGGCTCAAACACATTATGAAGGCAAGAAATTCCACAAATGAACTTTTAATAGGGCACACCTGTTAATTGAAATGCATTCCAGGTGACTACCCTATGAAGCTGGTTGAGAGAATAACAAGAGTGTGCAAAGCTGTCGTCAAGGCAAAGAGTGGCTACGTTGAACAATTTGAAATATAAAATATATTGTATGTTGATTTGCTTACACTTCTTTGGTTACTACATGATTCCATATGAGTTATTTCATAGTTTTGATGTCTTCACTATTATTTTACAATGTAGAAAATAGTAAAATAAAGAAAAACCCTTGAATGAGTAGGTGTGTCCAAACTTTTGACTTGTACTGTATGTGTTAATGTGTGATTTAGAGGGAAGTGGAAAAGTGTGGCCCCTCCTCCCCCGTACTGTATGTCTCAGTTTCCATGTTTGGACACCCTGGCTACTGCTGCTCCCTCCCCCCTCCTTCTCTTCTCTAATGCTGACTTCATCGGGTGGCCCTGGAAAAACCAACCCACGTGGTAAGGCGACTGATGCTAGCCAGCGAGAGAGAGAGAGAGAGAGAGAGAGAGAGAGAGAGAGAGAGAGAGAGAGAGAGAGAGAGAGAGAGAGAGAGAGAGAGAGAGAGAGAGAGAGAGAGAGAGAGAGAGAGAGAGAGAGAGAGAGAGAGAGAGAGAGAGAGAGAGAGAGAGAGAGAGAGAGAGAGAGAGAGAGAGAGGGGTGATATAGGGGAGAGGGTACAGCGCACCGTGTAGAGTGTGCCCATGGTGATATAGCAGAAACCAATAGAAGAAGAGAGAAAGAAAGAGTGAATGTGATACAGAGACCAGGACCCAGGGAAAGAGAGAAAGACCAAGAAAGAAAGAGAGAGAACCTATGTAGTATGCACACCCACCCACCATTGTGCCCCAGCCCCTGACAAGCCTCCCATTTCAATGAGGCCCCAGCCAGCAGGCAGCCAGGCAATCCAGGCAATTATGTGTGTTACACATTGCACCCAGGCCCTGGGCCCCAGCCCTGCAGTGTAAGACTCCAGATATAGACATCCCCCAGACTTCTCTATAGGTGGGCTGTAGGGAGAGAAATAGGGTGACCAAGGAAGTGAGAGTTAAAGAGAGAGAGGGAATGGGAAAGAGGAGTAGGAGAGGTAACAGAAGGAGACAGAGGTATTGTGTATCTTTAATCTACTGACTGGTTGCCGTGGTTAATCCTGGGCTGTGACGTTAGAGGAGGCCTTGCCGTCACCTAGACGATTTCCCCCTCGGGTCCACAGAATGCTTGTTGCGTAATTCCTCGGAAAGGAAAGTCTGACCAGGGCAGACCGACGCACATCAGCGACCAGACAATCTCGTTAAAGGGACATGACAGACAGCCACACACACACACACACACTCTCTCTCTCTCTCTCTCTCTGTCCAAGACACACAGTCCTTAGGTGTACCTCCAGTTTACCAGGACATACATACATATTAAATACTTTATTTGAATCTTCAATTTAGGCCTGGATTAGCTGGCGACAGCCGACACTCGCATAGGTGATGTTTTGGTGGCGTCAGAGGTGTAACTGCATTGGAGCACTCAAATTGGTGAGCAGCTGCTCTTGTGATCATTGTCATGATGCCACACCCGTCCCACCGACGTTAGAAGATCAGAATGAGGAAGTGTAGGCTATAGAGAAATAATAATAATTGAAAACTTGTAAACAAGCTGCTTTTCTGTCGGCTAAAGCGGATCAGATTGAATCGAGCCCTTAAAAATATAAAGGTAAGTTCCTACTGAGCCGACATCTGCATTGTTTACCGTGAATGCAATCTCCGCTAATGTAGGAACATCGCCTTTAAATTTCAATAACGCTGTAACACAGAGTTTCCGCTATACAGCTTGAATAGAGCCCTAAATCATAGTACATTTACCAAAGAATACATGCACACACACACACCACTTCTGATGTGTCCAAGTAACCATGACAGTGTGTCCACTCAGATACTATCTATGGGTGGTTAGGTACATTGAAAGCAGAGGGTTACACAACACTTACTTATAAATAACTGTAGTACCTAAGTACCTTTAGAAGGTTTTGTGTGGTCGAGGGTACTGCGAGTTCAATGGAACCTGACAACTTAATCCTGCATAAGAGAGAAATAGAGAGATAAAGAGAGAGAAAGCGAGAGAGAGGGAAGTAGAAAGGAGAGAAAGAGAGAAAGAAAGGGAGAGAGAGCGGGGGGGAGCCAAATGAATAGCAAGTGCTTATGTGTTTATGTCTCAGCCACTGTTGCTTATATTCACACTTGGTTCTTAATACCAAACACAGGGTGTTGCTCTCACAAGTCAAGTCACATTTTATTTAAAGTGCAATACACTTTACAAAAAAGTAAACAAATGTCAATTGAAAAAATAAAACACTTTCACAGACACGCTTTTTACTGCTTCGGTACCTATAGCTCGCCAATATACACAGACAGACAGAAACACAGATAGACAGGCAGGCAAGCAGGCTCCCACCCACCCGCACACACACACACGCACGCACGCACGCACGCACGCACGCACGCACGCACACACACACACACACACACACACACACACACACACACACACACACACACACACACACACACACACGCAAACACACACACACACATGCATGGACACTGTACTGTATGTGAAACGTGATCTGCAGTCAAGCCTGTGTGGTAGGGGTATCATGTTTGATTCCTGTTTCTGTGCTGTGGGCCAGCCAGCCCAGGACAGAGTACAGAACAACATGTACTGAAGTAGTGACATGGCAACAACCTACACATGGGACTGAGACAGAGAGACAGAGAGACAGAGAGACAGAGAGACAGAGAGACAGAGAGACAGAGAGACAGAGAGACAGAGAGACAGAGAGACAGAGAGACAGAGAGAAAGTAAAAGAGAGGCAGAGAGGCAGATAGTGACAGAAAGAGCAGGGGTGATGGAGAGATACAGAAAATCTAAAATGTTAAATAAATGCTACACAAATGAAAACAAGTTAGAAAACAATACTATTGTCATAGTGGGAACCATGCTTCATCGTGACTAAAGTGTAGGTGAACAGATGATCTCTGCATGTGTGGCTCCCACCATGAAGCATGTAGGAGGCGTGATAGTGTGTGTGTGGGGGGGGATGAGTTGGGATGAGTTGGACCGCAGAGTGAAGGAAAAGCAGCCAACAAGTGCTCAGCGTATGTGGGAAGTCCTTCAAGACTGTTGGAAAAGCATTCCAGGTGAAGCCGGTTGAGAGAATGCCAAGAGTGTGCAAAGCTGTCCTCAAGGCAAAGGGTGGTTACTTAGAAGAATTTAAAATCTAAAATATATTTTGATTTGTTTAACACTTTTTGCTTACTACATTATTCCGTATTTCATAGCTTTGTTGCCTTCACTTTCATTCTACATTGTAGAAAATAGTAAAAAATAAAGACAACCCCTTGAATAAGTAGGTTTGTCCAAACTTTGACTGGTACTGTACATAATTACATTATACACACACACAGACACTGATTTACTGTTGGACAATCACAAAGGTGAAACTTCTGGACTTGGACAAACAAGTCCCTGGACGATAATGTTCCTCATTCCTCTGACAATAGCAATGTGTTGTAAATGTATGTGTGCATGTGTGTGTGTGTGTTTGCCTGCATGAGCGTGTGTGCCACATGCAGGGCCCACGTGAGAACAGGCTGGCCTTTGATTTCATCCAGCAGCAAGGGCCTCATTGGGATGTGTGTAGTGCATGTGTATAATGCGCATATGAGTATGTGCCTCACACATTGTGTGCGTGTGTGTTTGTGCCTCGTGCGTACTTGAGGAAATAGTCAATAGCTGCTTACAGAGAGAAACGCTGCATGCCACTGCTGAACGCAGCCTCGTGGTCTCCCGGCAGGCCACATGCAAGAAATTAGAGCAGACAGAGCAATCTCCTACCAGAGACCAGAGCATGCTGCCGGCTTCTTGGTGCAAATGTCTTAGCATTTCAATGGATTTCCTTATAGGGTTGGAAATTACGCTGTTTTAAAAGCCACCCCCTCCTCAAGCGAGATAGAGTTCAGTGTGTTTAGTTTAAAATATGGCCTGCTTTAACAAGTTCAGGTTATAGGTAGGCATGAACTGGTAGGAGAACATTTTAACAGAAGGGGAACTCAATAAAAATGCTGATTTTTGTTTCACGTTTCAAAACATTTTGTATCGTTTGCTCCTGCTGAAGGTAACCCAGGTGATGTTACAGTAAGAGGTGTGTCTGCATTGTCGAGGCCCACCGGTTTAAAGTTAAATGTATTGAGGTCAGACGTGTTCTACAGTATGCCCTCCTCTCTACCTCTAATCCACAGACCTGGGATGACCCCAGATTAGGATTGAAGATATTGCTCATTTCAATCACACTCAATACCCTTCCTCCTCCTCCTCTCACATCCCAGTAAGGCTTGCACTAAAGGTCACCGTCATTATATCATAACTCAATTTGATCATGATGAAGAGCAGAGGTATTGAATTGAATCTGCTAAGAGATTTGGAATTTTGTTATTTGTCTGCTTTCTTTATGGGAATGTTTTATTAACTGTGTGTGTAATGAATTGTATATTGTTTTGCATGTGTTTGTGTATGAACCAGGACAATATGCATTCCCAGGCTACTTTTAAACCAAATTACCTATTTATGTGTGTGTGTGTGTGTGTGTGTGTGTGTGTGTCTGTGTAGAGCTTATGGTGTGTGGGCTGTCCAAGCTCTTGTTTTAAGTAAACAGTGGGATTAGCTGTATTGACTCCATACATGAGCTGAATGAGTTCGCAGTAGGTGTTCCCTACATTTCCCAGTCATACTGTACCATTCACTACCACTGGGAGGGAGCTCATGTTTAAGTGACTGACTGGGTTTGAACCCTGAGTTATCTGCGGCTGCATGCCACAAGACTGTGTAAACCCACTGAGCTAAAGCCAAAGTGTAGGCTTGGGGGAGCTAACGGAAGTCTGTGCTTGGTTCACTGAATCTGTAGAACAACTGACCATTTATTTCCTCCTCAACCTGAGTAGGTCACAGGGTCCCATAGACGTGTGGTATAAAGTACTTAAGTAGTTTTTTGGGATATCTGTACTTTACTTTATTATTGATATTTTTGACAACTTTTACTTTTACTTCACCACGTTCCTAAAGAAAATTAAGTACTTTTTCTCTGAAATCCAAAAGTACTCGTTACATTTTGAATGCTTAGCAGGACAGGAAAATTGTCAAATTCATGCACTTATCAAGAGAACATCCCTGGTCCTCCCTACTGCCTCTGATCTGCTCGGACTCACTAAACACAAATGCTCCGTTTGTTGGAGTGTGCCCCTGGCTATCCGTAAATAAGAAAACAAGAAAATGGTGCTGTCTGGTTTGCTTTTATATAAGGAATTTGAAATGATTTATACTTTTACTTTCACTTTTAATAAGTATATTTTAGCAATTACATTTACTTTTGATACTTACAGTGGGGCAAAAAAAGTATTTAGTCAGCCACCAATTGTGCAAGTTCTCCCACTTAAAAAGATGAGAGAGGCCTGTAAATTTTCATCATAGCAAAGTATTGAGATAAACTTTTGTTATTGACCAAATACTTATTTTCCACCATAATTGGCAAATAAATGTATTAAAAATCCTACAATGTGATTTTCTGGATTTTTTTCTAATTTTGTCTGTCATAGTTGAAGTGTACCTATGATGAAAATTACAGGCCTCACTCATCTTTTTAAGTGGGAGAACTTGCACAATTGGTGGCTGACTAAATACTTTTTTTGCCCCACTGTAAGTATATTTAAAACTAAATACTTTTAGCCTTTTACTGAAGTAGTATTTTACTGGGTGACTTTCACTTTTACTTTACACATTTTCTAATAAGGTACTGTATGTTTACTTTTACTCAAGTATGACAATTGTGTATTTTTTCCACCACTGACACATGCATACATGAGAAATCTAGCTCTGTAGTAGGGGTAATGTTCCTTCAGCACTGTGGAACACATGGGAAGTGTGTGTGTGTGTGTGTGTGTGTGTGTGTGTGTGTGTGTGTGTGTGTGTGTGTGTGTGTGTGTGTGTGTGTGTGTGTGTGTGTGTGTGTGTGTGTGTGTGTGTGTGTGTGTGTGTGTGTGTGTGTGTGTGAGTGTATGTGTGTGTGCATGTGCGTGTGTGTGTGTGAGTGTATGTGTGTGTGCATGTGCGTGTGTGTGTGCGTGGATGTGTGCGTGTGTGTGTGTGTGTGTGTGTGTGTGTGTGTGTGTGTGTGTGTGTGTGTGTGTGTGTGTGTGTGTGTGTGTGTGTGTGTGCGTGTGTGTGTGTGTGTGTGCGTGTGTGTGTGCGTGTGTGTGTGAGCGTGTATGTGTGCGTGTGTGCGTGTGTGCGTGCGTGCGTGCGTGCGTGCGTGTGTGTGTGAGTGTGTGTGTGAGTGAGTGTGTGTGTGTGTGTGTGTGTGCGTGTATGTGTGAGTGTACAATTTTACGCTGCTGCTACTCTCTGTTTATTATCCATGTATAGTCACTTTACCTCTACCTACATGTACTTTTACCTCAATTACCTCGACTAACCTGTGCCCCCGCACATTGACTTTGTACAAGTAACCCCTGTACATAACCCCGCTACTGTAATTGTATTGTTGCTCCTTAATTATTTGTTATTTTTCTATTTTTCTTATTTTTTTATTTAAATTGAGTATTTTTAGTATTTTTTTTAAATTTCTGTTTATTTTAGTAAATACTTTCTTAACACTTATTTTTCTTAAAACTTTATTGTTGGTTAAGGGCTTGTAAGGAAGCATTTCACTGTAAGGCTGTACCTGTTGTATTCGGTGCATGTGACAAATAGAATTTGATTTGATTTGATCTGTGAGTGGGACTCTCAGCTCCATCCCACAATACTCAGCTGGTCTCCCAGGGTTATCCAGCTTATAGAATGTGATTGTGTGAGGGCGGCTGTGTCAGCAGTAGCGTGTGTGTGTGTGTGTGTGTGTGTGTGTGTGTGTGTGTGTGTGTGTGTGTGTGTGTGTGTGTGTGTGTGTGTGTGTGTGTGTGTGTGTGTGTGTGTGTGTGTGTGTGTGTGTGTGTGTGTGAGAAAGTTGGTGGGGGTGGTATACAGTGAGTGTGTGTGACTGCTGTGTGCATGTGCCCTTTGTACTGGTTTCTACGTGCAGAGGTATGTAGCTAAAGGTCAGGGCAGGAGCATGAGGCTCTGTCAGGGAGAGTTATATGGGGCTGGGGGTTACTTAAAAAAACTAAAATGGTTCTTCGGCTGTCCCCATAGGAGATCCCTTTAAAGAACCTGTTTTGGTTCCAGGTAGAACCCTTTTGGGTTCAATGTAGAACCCTGTCCACAGAGGGTTCTACATGGAACCCAAAAGGGTTCAACCTGAAACCAAAAAAGGGTTCTACCAGAGAAACCAAAAAGGGTTATTCTATGGGGACAGCCGAAGAACCCTTTTGGGACCCTTTTTTCTAAGAGTGTATATATAGTAGGGCTAGGGCTGTGGATAAGGTATATAAGGGGGCTAACGTCAGGCTAAAGGGAAGGGCTGAAGCTGGGGCCTGGGATTGGTCTTCCAGTCCTCCTACTGGACAACACAGGTACTACAGTTACAGGTACTACAGTTACTACAGTTACAGGTACTAAAGCTACAGGTACTACAGTTACAGGTACTGCAGGTACAACAGTTACAGGTACTACAGGTACTACAGTTACAGGTACTACAGGTACTAAAGCTACAGGTACTACAGTTACAGGTACTACAGGTACTAAAGCTACAGGTACTACAGTTACAGGTACTACAGGTACTAAAGCTACATGTATTACAGTTACAGGTACTACATGTACTACAGTTACAGGTACTACATGTACTACAGTTACAGGTACTAAAGCTACAGGTACTACAGTTACAGGTACTACAGATACTACAGTTACAGGTACTACAGGTACTACAGTTACAGGTACTACAGGTACTACAGTTACAGGTACTAAAGCTACAGGTACTAAAGTTACAGGTACTACGGGTACTAAAGCTACAGGTACTACAGTTACAGGTACTACAGGTACTACAGTTACAGGTACTAAAGCTACAGGCACTACAGTTACAGGTACTACAGCTACAGGTCCTACAGGTACTACAGTTACAGGTACTACAGTTACAGGTACTACAGGTACTACAGTTACAGGTACTACAGTTACAGGAACTACAGCTACAGGTACTACAGGTACTACAGATACTACAGTTACAGGTACTACAGTTACAGGTACTACAGGTACTACAGTTACAGGAACTACAGCTACAGGTACTACAGGTACTACAGTTACAGGTACTACAGATACGAAAGTTACAGGTACTACAGCTACAGGTACTAGAGTTACAGGTACTACCGTTACAGGTACTACAGTTACAGGTACTACAGCTACAGGTACTACAGCTACAGGTACTACAACTACATGTACTACAGTTACAGGTACTAAAGCTACAGGTACTACAGTTACAGGTGCTACAGGTACTACAGCTACAGGTCCTACAGGTACTACAGTTACAGGTACTACAGTTACAGGTACTACAGGTACTACAGTTACAGGTACTACAGGTACTACAGTTACAGGAACTACAGCTACAGGTACTACAGGTACTACAGATACTACAGTTACAGGTACTACAGTTACAGGTACTACAGGTACTACAGTTACAGGAACTACAGCTACAGGTACTACAGGTACTACAGTTACAGGTACTACAGGTACTACAGCTACAGGTACTAGAGTTACAGGTACTACCGTTACAGGTACTACAGTTACAGGTACTACAGTTACAGGTACTACAGCTACAGGTACTACAGCTACAGGTACTACAGTTACAGGTACTACAGTTACGGGTACTACAGTTACAGGTACTACAGCTACATGTACTACAGTTACAGGTAATACAGCTGCATGTACTACAGTTACAGATACTACAGCTACATGTACTACAGTTACAGGTACTACAGTTACAGGTACTACAGCTACATGTACTACAGTTACAGGTACTACAGCTACATGTACTACAGCTACAGGCACTACAGTTACAGGTACTACAGTTACAGGTACTACAGTTACAGGTAATACAGATACATGTACTACAGCTACAGGTACTACAGTTACATGTACTACAGCTACAGGTACTACAGTTACAGGTGCTGCAGTTACAGGTACTACAGCTACATGTACTACAGTTATAGGTACTACAGCTACATGTACTACAGCTACAGGTACTATAGTTACGGGTACTACAGCTACAGGTACTACAGTTACAGGTACTACAGTTACAGGTACTACAGTTACGGGTGCTACAGCTACATGTACTACAGTTACAGGTACTACAGTTACAGGTACTACAGCTACAACAGTTACAGATACTAAAGTTACAGGTACTACAGTTACAGGTACTACAGCTACAGGTACTGCAGCTACAGTTAATACAGTTACAGGTACTACAGCTACATGTACTACAGCTACAGGTATTACAGTTACAGGTACTACAGCTACATGTACTACAGTTAAAGGTACTAAAGCTACAGGTACTACAGTTACATGTACTACAGTTACAGGTACTACAGCCACATGTACTACAGCTACAGGTACTACAGCTACAGGTACTACAGTTACAGGTACTACAGTTACAGGTACTACAGCTACAGGTACTACAGTTACAGGTACTACAGCTACATGTACTACAGTTACAGGTACTACAGTTACAGGTACTACAGCTACAGGTCCTACAGGTACTACAGTTACAGGTACTATAGATACTACAGTTACAGGTACTACAGGTCCTACAGTTAGAGGAACTACAGCTACAGGTACTACAGGTACTACAGATACTACAGTTACAGATACTACAGTTACAGGTACTACAGGTACTACAGTTACAGGAACTACAGCTACAGGTACTACAGATACTACAGTTACAGGTACTACAGATACTAAAGTTACAGGTACTACAGCTACAGGTACTAGAGTTACAGGTACTACCGTTACAGGTACTACAGCTACAGGTACTACCGTTACAGGTACTACAGTTACAGGTAATACAGCTACAACAGTAACAGATACTAAAGTTACATGTACTACAGTTACAGGTACTACAGCTACATGTACTACAGTTACAGGTACTACAGCTACATGTACTACAGTTAAAGGTACTAAAGCTACAGGTACTACAATTACAGGTACTACAGTTACAGGTACTACAGCTACAGGTACTACAGTTACAGGTACTACAGTTACAGGTGCTACAGTTAAAGGTACTAAAGCTACAGGTACTACAGTTACAGGTACTACAGTTACAGGTACTACAGCTACAGGTACTATAGTTACGGGTACTACAGCTACAGGTACTACAGTTACAGGTACTACAGCTACATGTACTACAGCTACAGGTACTACAGCTACAGGTACTGCAGTTACAGGTACTACAGTTACAGGTACTACAGCTACAGGTACTACAGTTACAGGTACTACAGCTACATGTACTACAGTTACAGGTACTACAGTTACAGGTACTACAGCTACAGGTCCTACAGGTACTACAGTTACAGGTACTGCAGTTACAGGTACTACAGCTACAGGTCCTACAGGTACTACAGTTACAGGTACTACAGTTACAGGTACTACAGTTACAGGTACTACAGCTACATGTACTACAGTTACAGGTACTACAGTTACAGGTACTACAGTTACAGGTACTACAGGTACTACAGTTACAGGTACTACAGATACTAAAGTTACAGGTACTACAGCTACAGGTACTAGAGTTACAGGTACTACCGTTACAGGTACTACAGCTACAGGTACTACAGCTACATGTACTACAGTTACAGGTACTACAGCTACAACAGTTATAGATACTAAAGTCACAGGTACTACAGTTACAGGTACTACAGGTACTACAGTTACAGGTACTGCAGTTACAGGTACTACAGTTACAGGTACTACAGTTATGGGTGCTACAGCTACGGGTACTACATTTATAGGTACTACAGCTACAGGTACTACCGTTACAGGTACTACAGCTACATGTACTACAGTTACAGGTACTACAGTTACAGGTACTACAGCTACAGGTACCACAGCTACAGGTACTACAGTTACAGGTACTACAGCTACAGGTACTACAGCTACATGTACTACAATTACAGGTACTACAGCTACATGTACTACAGTTACAGGTACTACAGCTACATGTACTACAGCTACAGGTATTACAGTTACATGTACTACAGCTACAGGTACTACAGTTGAAGGTACTAAAGCTACAGGTACTACAGTTACATGTACTACAGTTACAGGTACTACAGCTACAGGTACTACAGCTACAGGTACTACAGTTACAGGTACTACAGTTACAGGTACTACAGCTACAGGTACTACAGTTACAGGCACTACAGCTACATGTACTACAGTTACAGGTACTACAGCTACAGGTACTACAGCTACAGGTACTACAGTTACAGGTACTACAGCTACATGTACTACAGTTACAGGTACTACAGTTACAGGTACTACAGTTACAGTTACTAAAGCTACAGATACTCAAGTTACAGGTAATAAAGCTACAGGTACTACAGTTACAGGTACTACAGTTACAGGTACTAAAGTTACAGGTACTACAGTTACAGGTACTACAGCTACATGTACTACAGTTACAGGTACTACAGTTACAGGTACTAAAGCTACAGATACTAAAGTTACAGGTACTAAAGCTACAGGTACTACAGTTACAGGTACTAAAGCTACAGATACTAAAGTTACAGGTACTAAAGCTACAGGTACTACAGTTACAGGTACTACAGCTACAAGAGAGAGGGATGGAGGAGTTGCTGTTTTCTAGAGGTTATGTAATTATAACTCCTGTTATTGCCCTGGTTTTGACAAACACGTGTGGCTGTCAAGTCACTTCACTGTTACATACAGTATGTTTATTGTAGCATAATGTAGGTTTAAGACCTTACATACCCCAAGGTAAGTAGGACAAGTACTGTAGTCAGAAGGGTGGACGGACAGACAGGTTTAGGCAGAAACAGGTGTGTGAAACGCACAAATGCAAAGTGCATGCCAGTCACCAGGCATGCCAGTCATCGTGCAGACATGTTGCCCACCACCAGCTGCCAGTCACCAGGCCCAAAAGGCACGAGCATCATCAACATCACCATTATCATCATCATCATCACTATCATCATCATCGTCTTTATCATCATCACCATCGTCTTCATCGTTATCATCACCATCATTGTCTTTGTCATCATCATCATCATCATCATCATCATCATCATCATCATCATCATCATCATCATCACCATCGTCTATCACCAACATCTTTATCATCATCATCAGCATCATCACCACCATCACCATCATCATCGTCTTTATCATCATCACCATTGTCTTCATCGTCATCATTGTCTTTGTCATCATCATCATCACCATTACCATCATCTATCACCATCATCTTCATCATCATCACCTCGTCTTTATCATCATAATCATCACCATCATCATCACCATCGTCTTTATCGCCATCATCACCATCATCATCAGCATTGCCATTTAAAATCGTCTTTATCATCATCATCCGCATCATCACCAGCAATGGTCCAATGATAATATGATGATACAATATCATTGGTTACTTGGAAATCACTACGTCGTCTATGCATGTACGTGCGTACTTGCTTGCTTGTGTGTGTGAGACGTGCCTGTGTGTATGCGTCTATCATAGGGAGAGGATGAGGCAGTTAAGAGGAGATGTCTGGCCAGGGTGCCTGTGATTCACAAGGGACTCAGTCCACTCTGTCATATCTGCTGAGACTCAGGATTGTGTGTGTGTGTGTGTGTGTGTGCGCGCGTATGTTCTGCTGTAACCCTGCTGGTGGTTGCCCTTCTGCTGGCTCAGCGCTAAATGTCAAGGCAAGGAAGGAGGACACACACACAAATGCTACAAAACCTAACCTGGCAGACACACAAACACACTGTTTTTAGGTTAAGTAAAGTGAACACACACACACACACATACATTATTTCTCCCTCTGAAGCCATAGAAATTAAAGTGTGTCACACGTCAACGCACCTGTGTGCGTTTGAGTCTTTTCCATCACGGAAGCATCAGGCTCAGTCCTATTCATGAATGAATGGCCTTTAAATATGTCTCAATACCAGCAGCAAGATTACATTGACACAAATATCTTATGACGTCATCAAAGGGAACTAATGCATCAGAGAAAGCACAGATTATTAAGAGACCCAGTGCAGTCAAAAATGTGATTGTCCTACACAACATGGTCAACAGTATGTGGTCACCCTTCAAATTAGCGGATTCGGCTATTTCAGCCACACCCGTTGCTGACAGGTCTATAAAACCGAGCACACAGCCATGCAATCGCCATACACAAACATTGGCACTAGAATGGGCCGTACTGAAGTGCTCAGTGACTTTCAACGTGGCACCGTCATAGGATGCCACCTTTCCAACAAGTCAGTTCATCAAATCTCAGCCCTGCTAGAGCTGCCCCGGTCAACTGTAAGTGTTGTTATTGTGAAGTGGAAAGTCGAGGAGCAACAACGGCTCAGCCGCAAAGTGGTACGCCATACAAGCTCACAGAACGGGACCGCTGAGTGCTGAAGCGCATAGCGTGTAAAAATCGCCTGTCCTTGGTTGCAACACTGACTACCGAGTTCCAAACTGCCTCCGGAAGCAACATCAGCACAAGAACTGTTCATCAGGAGATTCATTAAATGTATTTCCATGGCCGAGCAGCTGCACACAAGCCTACGATCGCCCAATGCCAAGCATTGGCTGGAGTGATGTAAAGCTCGCCACCATTGGCCTCTGGAGCAGTGGAAACACGTTCTCTAGAGTGATGAATCACACTTCACCATCTGGCAGTCCAAAGGACAAATCTGGGTTTGGCAGATGCCAGGAGAACACTACCTGCCCGAATGCATTGGGCCAACTGTAAAGTTTGGTGGAGGAGGAATAATGGTCTGGGGCTGTTTTTCATGGTTCGGGCTAGGCCCCTTAGTTCCAGTGAAGGGAAATCTTAATTCTACAGCATACAATGACATTCTAGACGATTCTGTGATTCCAACTTTGTGGCAAAAGTTTGGGGAAGGCCCTTTCCTGTTTCAGCATGACAATCCCCCAGTGCACAAATCAAGGTCCATACAGAAATGTTTTGTCGAGATCGGTGTGGGTGTCCTTGACTGGCCTGCACAGAACCCTGACCTCAGCCCCATCGGACACCTTTAGGATGAATTGGAATGCCGACTGTGAGCCAGGCCTAATCGCCCAACATCAGTGCCCGACCTCACTAATACTCGTGTGGCTGAATGGAAGCAAGTGCTCGCAGCAATGTTCAAACATCTATTGGAAAGCCTTCCCAAAAGGGTGGAGGCTGTTATAGCAGCAAAGGGGGACCAACTCCATATTAATGCTCAAGATAATGGAATAAAATGTTCGATGAGCAAGTGTCCACAGACACTACCAAAAGTATGTTTTATATACAGTACAAGTCAAAAGTTTGGAAACACCTACTCATTCAAGGGTTTTTCTTTATTTGAACTATTTTCTATATTGTATAATAGTGAAGGCATCAAAACTATGAAATAACTATGAAATAACACACATGGAATAATGTAGTTACCAAAAAAGTGTTAAACAAATCTAAATATATTTTATATTTGAGATTCTTCAAAGTAGTCATCCTTTGCCTTGATGACAACTTTGCATTATATCCACCATTTTCACCTGGAATGCTTTTTCAACAGTCTTGAAGGAGTTCCCACTTGTGCTAAGCACTTGTTGGCTGCAGAATGCTGTGGTAGCCATGCTGGTTAAGTGTGCCTTGAATTCTAAATAAATCACTGACAGTGTCACCAGCAAAGCACCCCCACACCATCACACCTCCTCCTCCATGCTTCACGGTGGGAACCACACATGCGGATACCATCTGTTCACCTACTTTGTGTCTCACAAAGACGCGGCAGTTGGAACCACAACTCTCAAATTTGGACTCATCAGACCAAAGGACAGATTTCCACCAGTCTGATGTCCATTTCTCGTGTTTCTTCGTCCCTTAGTAGTGGTTTCTTTGCAGCAATTCGGTCATATAGGCCAGATTCACACAGTTTCCTCTGAACAGTTGATGTTGAGATGTGTCTGTTACTTGAACTCTGTGAAGCATTTATTTGGGCTGCAATTTCTGAGGCTGGTAGCTCTAATTAACTTATCCTCTGCAGCAGAGGTAAATGGGTGTTCCTTTCCTATGGCGGTCCTCAGAGCCAGTTTCATCATAGCGCTTGATGGTTTTTGCGACTGCACTTGAACAAACTTTCAAAGTTCTTGAGATTTTCCAGACTGACTGAACTTCATGTCTTAAAGTGATGATGGACTGTTGTTTCTCTTTGCTTATTTGAGCTGTTCTTGCCATAATATGGACTTAGTCTTTTACCAAATTGGGCTATCGTCTGTATACCAACCCTACATTGTCACAACACAACGCAACTTTTGACTGGTACTGTATATTTCTACACTATGAGTTTGAAATACTATTGTGAAATTGTGAAAATTATGATAATTCTGTTTGAAAAGACGGCCTGAAATGTCAGCTTGTTTTGGTGGAATGGAGTGTTGGTCTGCCTGGTGACATCACCAGGCGATTAATTAGTACATTTGAAAGCGAGATCCAAACCTCTGTGTCAATAACAGCTAGTTTTCCATTACACACTCAGACCACTCCCAGACAGTCCTAGCAATATTCTTGCTTTCAAAATTTCTCTTTGCTAAGAAGCAAATGTTTTTTTTTTTTACCATTTTAATTTAAAACAATCACGGTAAGGTACTTAATTGTTACCCAGAAATGATTTGATATGGAGATAAAAACGGCTGCATTGCTCTTGTCTTTCTACACCTGTTGAAGACGTAACTGGGTTATAATGGTGCCTTAAGTCAGCCTTTGTGTCAGAGTGACTTACTCTTAGAGCCTGCGTCACACCGCCCAAGCTGTTCTCTGATGCTCTGTGTGTGTGTGTGTGTGTGTGTGTGTGTGTGTGTAGACTTCGTCCTGCATAGGCAAATATTGACTGTGGTATTTGTAACATACTTTCCAAAGTTCTAAAAACATACAGTAATATGTCATACAGTAGACACAGGGTTAGGTCAAACTAGTTGTTCCTATTCAGAGAGCAATGACATGTTTTCCATAGAACTGAAATCAGGTGCTCTATCACATTATCATCTCATCTGTGACGGCAATATATGAGGTCATTTCATTCACTAAGACTTTCAGTCTTGAAGGACAATGAATATCATCCATTTGTATTTATTTACTATCCATACATTCAATTATTAATTCAACTGCTGCTCCTATCACCTAGTAATTTCAGTAAATCCAGCTAATTGACGTGTGTATACCTGACGTAGCCACAAGTGGGCAACAAATCACCCTGTTACTAGCCTGACCATGGTCCAGATACATAACGAGCTGTCACACAATCCATGATTGGTGTAACGCAAACTTGAAAACAGCTTATTGTCTTATAGGGTCTTGGGTTCCACCTACTGTACATCTGGCATTAAATGATCACATTATAGATTCATAATGTACTATAAAACCACTTGAAATATAGGTAACTGCCAAAATAAAGGCAACACCACCATAAAATGTCTTAACAGGTAATTGTGTGACCACTATCCAGAACAGCATCAATGCACCTTGGCATTGGTTCTACAAGTGTCTGGAACTCTAGTGGAAAGATTGACACCATTCTTCCACAAAATGTGGGGGAAAAATTGGTGTTTTGTTGATGGTGGTGGAAAACACTGTCTCAGGCGCCACTCCAGAATCTCCCATAAGTGTTCAATTAGGTTGGCATATGGTTAATATCGTTTTCATGCTCTTCAAACCATTCAGGGTCCACTCATGAATTGGGGCATTGTCATCCTACGGGGGCATAGCCATGGTAGCCAAAATAATGGCCTGCCCAGCATTCTAATACATGACCCTAAGCATGATGGGATGTTAACTGCTTAATTAACTCAGGAACCACACCTATATGGAAGCATCTTCTTTCAATATACTTTGTATCCCTCATCTACTCCGTTTTCTTCATTTTGGCAGTTACCTGGAGGTTGTTTTATTTTTCTTATGCTTGTAATAGAGTAAGTAGCCTATTAGAGTTCCTTGAAAAGAGTTAGAATTTCCAGAAAACAAACTGGCACACCCTGATGTTCTCTTTACTTGAGTAGAAATGCTGCTTCACTATTTACTGGATTTGGCTGCAACACACACCGCCACAAGAGCTTTGGATTTAAAAACACACAAACAGACGTCTGCATGGACGCACATGCTTGAACGTGCACACGGGTGCGCCCACACAGACACACACACTCATGCAGGCATGCATGGACGCACGCACACAGACATCGACACACACACACACACATACACACACTCAGCAGCACATATGGGTGGCAGATGTGATGTATGAAGCTGAGGTCACAGAGTCCACAGTACCAGCGTTGGATAATTGCCTACCCTGACATAGACATTTCTCAGCGCTCTGTAAAACTCCTATCTGTTCATCCAGATATTTTGGCAAATCCAGGAAATTTCCTGTGGAATGGAAACCATGTTCTACTCTAAAAGATCTAATACATTCTATTACATTCGCATCTACCTCAACAACACAGGATATTAAATGGGAAGGAGTCGGACAGACCTTTATGAGATGGATGACGGTCTTCCTCTTTTCCCTTTGATCATGACTGAATAGAAACTAGAAACTTTAGGATGTCAAATCAAATCAAATTGTATTTGTCACATGTGCCGAATACGGTGAAATGTTTACTTACAAGCCATTAACCAACAATGCAATTCAAGGAATAGAGTTAAGAAAATATTTACTGAATAAACTAAAGTACATTTTCTTTAAAGAAGTAACACAAAAGAATAATAATAACGAGGCTATATACAGGGGGTACCAAGTTAATGTGTGGGGGTACATGTGGGTAGGGGTAAAGTGACTATGCATTGATAATAAACAGCGAGTAGCAGCAGAGTAAAAACAAAGGAGGGGAGGGGATTAGATGAATTGTTCAGCAGTCTTATGGCTTGGGGGTAGAAGCTGTTAAGGAGCCTTTTGGACCTAGACTTGGCGCTCCACTACCGCTTGCCGTGCGGTAGCAGAGAGAACATTCTATGTGTAATGATGTATGCTGAGAGTCGGGAAGCAAGTTCAGGGAGTGAATACATTTCATTAATAAATGAACGTAAACAAAATAAGAAACACTTGAAACAGCGCACCGACATGAAACAGAAACAATAACACCTGGGGAAGGAAACAAAGGGAGTGACATGAATACGACAGGTAATCAAGGAGGTGATGGAATCCAAGTGAGTGTCATGCGGCGCTGATGTGCGTGACGATGGTGACAGGTGTGCGCAATAATCAGCAGCCTGGTGACCTAGAGGCCGGAGAGGGAGCACATGGGACAGTACCCCCTCCAGCAGCAGGACACCGACTAAAACGATCCTGGGGATCAGGACCAGACCGGTCACCTCTGCTGAGGCCGGGAACATGTCAATGCGGCTGAGGTGAGGGAGCATAGCGACCTAGAGCGCCGGAGAGAGAGCATACGTGACAGTACCCCCTCCCCGGCGAGCGGCCCCAGCCGCAGGACGCCATCCAAAGGGACGATCTCGGGGATCAGGATCGGACCGGTCGCCACCCCGGTTGCTTTGGCCGAGGCACGGGAACCTGTTCACCCAGCTGAGGCATGGGAACCTGTCAAGCCGGGCTGAGGCATGAGAGTCCGACGAACCGGCTGAGGCCTCCCTGGTAGCTCCGGTACTGACACCTGGACCCGACGTCACTCCCTGATGCTTCCCTTTGGTGAGGCATTATTCTGTAATGTGTTCGCTGAGAGTCGGGAAGCAAGAACAGGGAGTGAATGCATTTAATAAATGAACTAACATGGACAAAACAAGAAACACTAACAGCGCACAGACATGAAACTGAAACAGAAACAATAACGCCTGGGGAAGGAACCAAAGGGAGTGACATAGGAAGGCCCAATTTGACACAGCCTAGTATATACAGTATCAGTCAAAAGTTTGGACACACCTACTCATTCAAGAGTTTAAAAAAATATGTTTGACTATTTTCTACATTGTAGAATAATAGTGAAGACATCAAAACTATGAAATAACACATTGAATCATGTAGTAACCAAAAAAGTGTTAATAAATTCTAAAAATATTTATTTGAGATTCTTCAAAGTAGTCACCCTTTGCCTTGATGACAGCTTTAAACACTCTTGGCATTCTCTCAACCAGCTTCACATGGAATTATTTTCCAACAGTCTTGAAGGAGTTTCCACATATGCTGAGCACTTGTTGGCTGATTTGCTTTGCGGTCCAACTCATCCCAAACCATCTCAATTGGGTTGAGGTCGGATGATTGTGGAGGCCAGGTCATCTGATGCAGCACTCCATCACTCTCCTTCTTCGTCAAATAGCCCTTACACAGCTTGGCGGTGTGTTGGGTCATTGTCCTGTTGAAAAACAAATGATAGTCCCATTAAGTGCAAACCACATGAGATGGTGTATCACTACAGAATGGTTTGGTAGCCATGCTGGTTAAGTGTGCCTTGAATTCTAAATGAATCAAACAGACAGACAGTGTCACCAGCAAAGCACCCCCACAACATCGCAGCTCCTCCTCCATGCTTCACGGTGGGACCACACATCATCTGTCTCACAAAGACACAGCGGTTGGAACCCTAAATCTCAAATTTGGACTCATCAAACCAAAGGACAGATTTCCATTGGTCTATGTCCATTGTTCGTGTTTCTTGCCTCAAGCAAGTCTTTTCTTCTTATTGGTGTCCTTTAGTAGTGGTTTCTTTGCAGCAATTCGACCATAAAGGCATGATTCACGCAGTCTCCTCTGAATTATTGATGTTTAGATGATACTTGAACTCTGTGAAGCATTAATTTGGGCTGCAATTTCTGAGGCTAGTCAATCTAATGAACTTACCCTCTGCAGCAGAGGTAACTCTGGGTCTTCCTTTCCCGTGGCGGTTCTCATGAGAGCCAGTTTCATCATAGCACTTGAAGGTTTTTGCGACTGCACTTGAAGAAGCTATCATAGTTCTTGAAATGTTCCAGATTGACCGACTTTCATGTCTTAAAGTAATGATGAACTGTCATTTCTCTTTGCTTATACCACCCCTACCGTGTCACAATACAACTGATTGGCTCAAACGCATTAAGAAGGAAAGAAAATCCACAAATTAACTTTTAACAAGGCACACCTATTAATTGAAATGCATTCCAGGTGACTACCTCATGAAGCTGGTTGAGAGAATGCCGAATATTGTGCAAAGCTGTCATCAAGGCAAAGGGTGGCTACTTTGAAGATTCTCAAATATAAAATATATTTTGATTTGGTTAACACTTTTTTGGTAACTACATCATTCCATATGCGTTATTTCATAGTTTTGATGTCTTCACTATTATTCTTCAGTGTAGGAAAGAGTAAAAATAAAGAAAAACCCTTGAATGAGTAGCTGTGTCCAAACTTTTGACTGGTAATGTAGGTCCTGGATGGCAGGAATTTGGCCCCAATGATATGCTCGGCTGTACGCACTACCCTCTGTTGCACCTTATTGTTGGATGCCGAGCTGTTGCCATACCAGGTGGTGATGCAACTGGATAGGATGCTCTCAATGGTACAGCTGTAGAACTTTTTGAGGATCTGGGGACCCATGCCAAATCTTTTCAGTCCCCTGAGGGCGAAAAGGTGTTTTCGTGCCTTCTTGATGACTGTCTTGGTGTGTTTGGACCATGATAGTTTGTTGGTGATGTGGACACCAAGGAACTTGAAATTCTCGACCCGCTGCACTACAGCACCGTAGTGAATGGGGGCGTGTTCGGACCTCCTTTTCCTGTAGTCCAGGATCAGCTCCTTTGTCTTCCTGACGTTGAGGGAGAGGTTGTTTTCCTGGTACCACACTGCCAGGTCTCTGACCTCCTCCCTATGGTTTGTATCATCATTGTTGGTGATCAGGCCTACCACTGTTTTGTTGTCAGCAAACTTAATGATGGTGTTGGAGTCGTGCTTGGCCACGTAGTCATGGGTGAACATGGAGTACAGGAGGGGACTAAGCACGCAGCCCTGAGGGTCCCCCGTGTTGAGGATCAGCATGGCAGTTGTGTTGTTGCCTACCATAAACACCTGGGGGCGGCCCATCAGGAAGTCCAGGATCCAGTTTCAGAGGGAGGTGTTCAGTCCCATGGTCCTTAGCTTAGTGATGAGCATTTTTTGACACTATGGTGTTGAAAGCTGAGCTGTAGTCAATGAACAGCATTCTCACTTTAGGCCTCCCGGGTGGCGCAGTGGTTAAGAGCGCTGTACTGCAGCGCCAACTGTGCCACCAGAGACTCTGGGTTCACGCCCAGGCTCTGTCGTAACTGGCCATGACCGGGAGGTCTGTGGGGCGACACACAATTGGCATAGTGTCGTCTGGGTTAGTGAGTTTTTTTTTTTTTTTTTTTTTTTTCCTTCTCAAATATTTTTTATTAAACCCACACAAGAATGGTGTATAAGGTACACAAGACAGGTATACAATTCTTATCTAAACATAAAAGAGCATACAGGAACAACAAGACCCAGAGTTCTGGGTGTAAAACAAGTAATACAAAACACGACATACAAAACAAGGACACGTAGAAAGAAAGAGGGAAGATGTCCCCCCCCAACTGCTCGGGTGGCAGGACCAGCACAAAGGTAGATTAAAATATTACAATTGAGAGTGCGTTAATAAGTACAAATTCACAGCGCCGACTCGTCCAAGTAGGAGAGGAAAGGCTGCCAGATTTGATCAAATGTTGATAATTTATTGTTCAGAATATATCTGATTCTTTCTAAGTGTACAGTGTTTGCCAATTCACTGAGCCATAATTTGGTAGAGGGCGCTTCCCTCCTTTTCCAAAACAACAAGATAGTTTTTTTGCTGAAATGAGACCGTACGAGATTAGTTGTTTTGGGGGGTTGGTTAATCCGTTTAGGGACTCAGATACTCCCAGGATTATCAGAAGCGGGTCTGGATCTATTGAAGTCTCCAAAACTTCAGAGAGGATCCCAAAAATTCCACACCAATAACCATGCAAGCTAGAGCATAGGGCAAAGCAGTGGAGTAGTGTACCCTGCGCAGCCTGACATTTATCACATGTAGGGGATGTATCAGGAAATATCCTATGCAGTTTAGTTTTGGAATAGTGTAATCTGTGTAATACCTTGAATTGTATGAGACAATGTCTGGAATTAATGGAGCATGTGTGGATATACTCCAAGCTCTCTTCCCAGTCTGCCACCGAGATGTCAGTCCCGAGTCCTTCTTCCCATTTTGGCTTGATGGCATCTGTAGAAGGTGTGCTGGTTAGGGAGAGTTTGGCCGGTAGGGATGTCCTTGTCTCATTGCGCACCAGCGACTCCTGTGGCGGGCCGGGTGCAGTGCACGCTAACCAGGGTTGCCAGGTGCACAGTGTTTCCTCAGACACATTGGTGTGGCTGGCTCCCGGGTTGGATGCGCACTGTGTTAAGAAGCAGTGTGGCTTGGTTGGGTTGTGTATCGGAGGACGCATGACTTTCAACCTTCGTCTCTCCTGAGCCTGTACGGGAGTTGTAGCGATGAGACAAGATGGTCCTTCTGTAGCTCAGTTGGTAGAGCATGGCGCTTGTAACGCCAGGGTAGTGGGTTTGATTCCCGGGACCACCCATACGTAGAATGTATGCACACATGACTGTAAGTCGCTTTGGATAAAAGTGTCTGCTAAATGGCATATATTATAAGATAGTAGCTACTAACAATTGGATACCACAAAATTGGGGAGAAAAATGGGGTAAAATAGGTGTTCCTTTTGTCCAGGTGGGAAAGGGCAGTGTGATTGAGCCTGCATCATCTGTGGATCTGTTGGGGCGGTATGCGAATTGGAGTGGGTCGAGGGTTTCCAGGATGATGGTGTTGATGTGATCCATGACCAGTCTTTCAAAGCACTTCATGGCTACCAACGTGAATGCTACGGGGCAGTAGTAATTTAGGTGGGTTACCTTCACTTTCTTGGGAACAAGGAGTATGGTGGTCTGCTTGAAACATGTAGGTATTACAGACTCGGTCAGGGAGAGGTTGAAAATGTCAGTGAAGACACTTGCCAGTTGGTCTTAGTACACGTCCTGGTAATCCGTCTGGCCCCGTGGCCTTGTGAATGTTGTCCTGTTTAAAGGTCTTGCTCACATCGGCGACGGAGAGTCTGATCACACACGTCTGGAACAGCTGGTTCTCTCATGCATGCTTCAGTGTTGCTTGCCCTGAAGCGAGTATAAAAGGCATTTAGCTAGTCTGGTAGGCTCACGTCACTGGGCAGCTCGTGGCTGGGTATCATTTTCTAGCCCATAATATTTTGCAAGCCCTTCCACACCCGCCGAACGTCAGGGACAGTGTAGTAGGACTCAATCTAAGTCCTGTATTGCCGCTTTGCTTGTTTGATGGTTCATCTGAGGGCATAGCTCGATTCTTATAAGCATCCTGAGTAGTGTCCCACTCCTTGAAAGCGGCAGCTCTAGCCTTCAGCTCATTGCGGTTGTTGCCTTTAATCCATAGCTTCTGGTTGGGATATGTACGTGTGGTCACTGTGGGGACGACGTCCCGCTACATATTCCAGTCTGTCTTATCAAAACAGTCCTGTAGCGTAGCATCTGTGTCACTTGACCACTTCCTTATTGAGCGAGTCACTGGTACTTCCTGCTTTCATTTTTGCTTGTAAGCAAGAATCAGAAGGAAAGAATTATGGTCAGATTTGCCAAATGGAGGGTGAGTGAGAGCTTTGTATGCGTCTCTGTGTATGGAGTGAAGGTGGTCTAGAGTTTAAGTTTGCCTGCATCAAAGTCCCCTGACCACTAGGAGCGCCGCTTCTGGATGAGATTTTTTTTATATGCTTATGGCATTATACAGCTTGTTGAGTGTGGTCTTAGTGCCAGCATCGGTTTGTGGTGGTATATAGAGGGCAATGAAAAATATAGATGGAAACTCTCTTGGTAGACGGTGTGGTATACAGCTTATCATGAGGTACTTTAACTCAGGCGAGTAATACCTCGTTATTGACAAAATTATTAAGTGCTTAGTCAATTTTACCCTTATCTCAAAGATTTGTAGCTGTGGGCTTGAAGTAGTGTTTTTCTATCCCGTTCTGGATGTTTCTAATCCAGCAGATGATAGATAGTCATCACGAGAAAGGCTGAGAAGAGCTGATTGAGGGATGGATGAATGGGGAGAGGGGAGGAGGGATTCTTAATCTCATTATCCCTTTCCTAATCATCAAGGAGTAATGTGTGTTCATACCTCTCTATGCCTCACACCTGCTATAAACTACCCTAGCAGAAACACATACAGACAGACATACATTATATACACACACCTATTTATTTATTCTACACAGACAGACAGCCATATAGAAAAATGTCTTCAGATATGGATGGGACCATGCTCCTGGGGGTGGAAGGAATTAAGAAAACCATCCTGTACGGAGGGACAGCTGAGATGCCCCGGTTCATTACTGGGACCAAGGTAGGCCTCACTCTCCATTTCAACGTATTCCTCTGCTTCAACCTCTCAATCTCTATCTCTATCCAAATTCATCGATTTCAATCTCTCTACTTAATTTATAATCCTCAATCTTTCTCTCTTTCTATTTCTCTTGATCTGAATCTATCTATTTAAACATAACTCCATCTATTGACTTTTCTATCCTCCATCTTTCTCAAATAGTGGAGGTTTTATCTAGGCCACAGACAGTTACTCATCCAGTGCTTTGTCTCCAGTTCCAGACAAATTTGATTACTGTAAAGATGGTTGCAATAGATTCTAGAACATTGTGTAGATTCAGAAAATAAGATGCTTGTCTCACTCACATTAGGCAAATAAAATGGTCTTACTTATGGAGTCATATGACACTATTCATTCCATTAGTAATGACATGGTACAATATCTTATAATGTCGCATCCTGCCTGTCAACAGGGACCACATACCCACACCAGTATGATCAGTGTGTAAATGGGTGGCATTTGGTGGAACTGGAGAATCTGGAGGAAAATGACTCTAAATCCAAATGTCTTCTTCCTTTCTCTCCTACACCTATTCCATACTGTACATCCTCCTCCATTATCCATTTCCCCTTTCACCCCCTCCACTTCATCCCTTCTCCTCCATCCTCTCTTCATCACCCCCCTCCACAGGTGACCTTCCATTTCCGTACCCAGCTGTGTGATGATGATCGTACGGTGATAGACGACAGTAAGGTGACAGGCGTGCCAATGGAGGTGGTGATCGGGAACATGTTCAAGCTGGAGATCTGGGAGACCCTGCTCACCTCCATGAGGATTGGAGAGGTGGCCGAGTTCTGGTGCGATGTCACCGTGAGTAAGACTCATTCTCCCACAATGCAGTGCCACAGTAGCATACTTCCTATTCAAACATTAGAGTCTAGATTCTAAATACAACTCCAACACCTTTCCAGAAGTCAACTCTCAATTAAAAAAGGTTTGTCCTAAGTAAACTTTAAGGAAAATCAAACAATTCATAATTATTTTAACTAGGGAGACAATTAACAAAAGCTAAGGTATCAATCACATCAGATTAAAGTCTCTCATGATAGTCGGCCTGCATCTTACAAGGAACTAAAAGAGACACCACCCATTATTACAGTATTGTCAAAAACACAAAAGCTCCTTCTATTCAGGGCATACTGAGTAAACACTTAAATATCTCAATAACTCTCTCAGTAGCATGAGACACAATACAAACACACTGGAATATCATACACATAATATCATACACCTAATACAGGTGTTTTGTTGTTCTGTGTGTGCATTGCCAGTGTTGTGTGTCATAATGATGATAGTTAGAAACAACTTAATCTCAACCCACGATTGAAAGGACGTTTCTGTCAGTTCCCCTTTTTGGTATATGTCCCTTCTCAGGCATATGTAATAAGCTTTGAAAAGCACACATTTTCTGAAAATATAGGCCCTACTTTCAGTTGTCTGTGTTATCTGTGTTCTTCAACGTATTGTGTCTGCAATTGTAGGCTTTCCAAGGGTTTGGTTATATATTTATATTTGTTAACACCTTATGTGGATAGTCTACAGAATATCAGTAACATTTCAACTAAATATATACTAACCTTAACCCTTACTTACCCTAACCCTAGCTCTAGCTCTAACCCTAACCTTAGCCCTTAACTTAACCCTTAATTACTCTAACCCTAACCTTAGCCCTTATCTTAACCCTAAACTGAACCCTTACTTACCCTAACCTTAGCCCTTATCTTAACCCTTACTTACCCTAACCCTAATCTTAACCCTAAACTGAACCCTTACTTACCCTAACCCTAGCTCTAACCCTAACCTTAACCCTAACTGTAATTTTAGGAAGCAGTTGCTTATCAACAGGTAGTTTGTTGATAGTATGACCATTTCTAGAGCATCTACAGATGGGAAATACAGATTATCCAAATAAAGTGTGACCTTACACTGAGTGTACAAAACATTAAGAATACCCTTCTGACCCTACAAGGTGTCTAAGGCGTCCCACAGGGATGCTAGCCCATGTTGACTCCAATGCTTCCCACAGTTGTGTCAAGTAGGCTGGATGTCCTTTGGGTGGTGTACCATTCTTGATACACACAGGAAACTGTTGAGCGTGAAAAGCCAAGCAGCTTTGCAGGGCACCTGGCACCCTGTTCAAAAGCACTTACATATTTGTATTGTCCATTCACCCTCTGAATGGCACACGTACACAATATATGTCTCAATTATGTCGAGCCTTAAAAATACTTCTTCAACCTGCCTCCTACCCTCCATATACACTGATTGCAGGGGATTTAACAAGTGACATCAACAAGGGATCATATCTTTCACCTGGATTCATCTAGTCAGTCTATGTCATGGAAGGAGCAGGTGTTCATAATGTTTTGTACACTCAATGTGTATTTGTTCAACATAAAACACCTGTTATTGAAGGTAACCTAAGGTTGCTATCTCCAACACCTGTTAGTGAGGGTAACCTAAGGTTGCTATCTCCAACACCAGCCATTGAGGGTAACCTAAGGTTGCAATCTAAAACACCAGCTAGTGAGGGTGTTGTGTGTGTGTTCTATTTTCATCTTTGGGGGACTTCTTTTCCCCTCAGTTATTTGTGTCTGCTAGAGTGTGGCTGTGTTTGTATAACATATATTGTGTGCTTAATTCCGTGTGTGTGTGCGCGCATTTGAGTGCGTATGTGCATTTGTATGTGTATGTTGGTGGAGGAGACAAACAGGTGGAGAGCTTAGAGAGTGTAATTAATCCCCAGCAGCTTCACCTTTCCCTAATCGCCTGTGATTACTGCTGACCATAAAGAAAACCTGGGACGGGCATTAAAACAGCTGGGGCACAGCCATTCATTCATTATCTAGTAACTACAACCTGGGTGCAGTAGGCTACATTTATACAGTAGGCTACATTGAGTGACCCTACTAGCAAAGAGTTTTTTCAAGTAAACCAAGATAACCACAACCTGTCAAATCAAATGTGAACAAATGAGTCATAGTGGACAGAACAAGGAATGAGGTGGGCAGAGCCAAGCATGAGCTAGCGAGATCCTATTGGCGCGTTCTGGCGAACATTTGCATATTTCCGTTATGGAACGCCTACTCTGTGAAGTGGGCATGTGCAATAACTCAATTTGCCTTTCCACTCCTTCTAAACAACGTTTTTGTTTTTTTTACTTTGGCAAAGGGTAAAGTCTACAAAACTTAGTCCACTCTGTTCGTAACGTATTTTAGTTTTGGGAACAGAATACTGTATTAAGGTCAAATGTTTAATCGATGAGAAAATTTGCAGCGGATGCTTCACATTAATACATCCGGTGAAATATCTGTCTCCAGTGTGGAAGGTAAAATTAATTGTTTACTCATCCCAACCAGTGGAGGGCAATATTGTTACATTGGATACATAGTTCATTTGAGGAGAATAGGGTTTCAAAAATATTTGTGTATTCACAAATACAATATTTATCCAGGTTCCTTTCTGGTTTGATTGACAGACTAAGTATGAAAGACAAAGAGCAATGTCATACTCCACCCATTCTAATCGGATCAATTCCGTGAAAAAAGGGAAGCGCCTATATCAGGAAAATACTCATTCAATGACATGTCTTATATCATATAGCTCTGGTTAACATTTCTTGCCCTGTCTCTCTGTGTCTGTCTCTCTTTCTTTCCCCAGCACACTGGCCTCTACCCCCTGGTGGCCAAGAGCTTGCGGCGCATCGCGGAGGGCAAGGACCCTGTGGACTGGCACATTCATTCGTGTGGCATGGCCAACATGTTTGCCTACCACACCCTGGGCTATGATGACCTGGACCAGCTACAGAAGGAGCCTCAGCCTCTCTACTTTGTACTGGAACTTGTCAAGGTTAGAGGGAATGGAGACATACACAGAGACACATGCACACACACAGATATTGCACACACACAGACACACACAAATACAGACATATTGCGCACACAAGACACACACTGATCTTGCTCATATTCTCTGTGTGTATGTGTGTGTGCGTGTCTGTGTTTTTGATTTATTATGCATGTGGGTACCAAACGTCCTCACCGGTCTCCAAAAGGAAAAAGCTGTTTTAGGTTTAGGGGTTAGGTTCAAAACAAATCAAACATTTTTGGTCACATACACGTGATTAGCAGATGTTATTGCGGGTGTAGCGAAATGCTTGTGCTTCTAGCTCTGACAGTGCAGTAATATCTGACAAATTGCACAACATATACCCAATACACACAAATCTAAGTAGGAATGAATTAAGACTATATACATATGGACGAGTGATGTCAGAGCGGAACTAAGATACAGAGAATAGTATAGAAAACAGTATATACCTATGAAATGAGTAATGCAAGATATGTAAACATTATTAAGTGAATGACATATCGTAGAATAGTATAGAAAACAGTATATACCTATGAGTAATGCCAGATATGTAAACATTAAGTGGCTAAGATACCGTAGAATAGTATAGAATACTGTATATAGATATGAGATTAATAATGCCAGACATGTAAACATTATTAAAGTGACTAGTGTTCCATTCCTTAAAGTGGCCAGTAGAGGCTGCTGCCTATGCCTATAGGCAGCAGCCTCTAATGTGCTAGTGATGGCTGTTTAACAGTCTGATGGCCTTGAGATAGAAGCTATTTTTCAGTCTCTCGGTCCCAGCTTTGACGCATCTGTACTGGCCTCGCCTTCTGGATGATAGTGGGGTGAACAGGCAGTGGCTCGGGTGGATGATGTTCTTGATAATCTTTTTGGCCTTCCTGTGACATCAGGTGCTGTAGGTGTCCTGGAGGGCAGGTAGTTTGCCCCCGGTAATGCGTTGGGCAGACCCTCTGGAGAGCCTTGCGGTTGCGGGTGGTGCAGTTGCCGTACCAGGTGGCGATAGGATGCTTTCAATTGTGCATCTGTAAAAGTTTGTGAGGGTTTTAGGTGACAAGCCAATCTTCTTTAGCCTCCTGAGGTTGAAAAGGTTTTGTTGCACCTTCTTCACCACATTGTCTGTGTGGGTGGTCCATTTCAGTTTGTCAGTGATATGTACGCCAAGGAACTTAAAGTATTCCACCTTCTCCACGGTCCCATCGATGTAGATAGGGGGGTGCACCCTCTGCTGTTTCCTGAAGTCCACAATAATTTCCTTAGTTTTGTTGATGTTGAGTGAGAGGTTGTTTTCCAGTCACCACACTCCTAGATTCCTCACCTCCTCCCTATAGTATGTCTCGTAATCATTGGTAATCAAGCCTACTACTGTTGTGTCATCTGCAAACTTGATGATTGTGTTGGAGGTGTGCTTGGCCATGTAGTCATGGGTGAACAGGGAGTACAGGAGGGGGCTGAGCACGCACCCTTGTGGGGCCTCAGAGTTGAGGATCAGTGGAGTGGAGGTGATGTTTCCTACCTTCCCCACCTGGGGGCAGCCAGTCAGGAAGTCCAGGACCCGGTTGCACAGGGGGAGGTTCAGACCCAGGGCCTCGAGATTAATGATGAGCTTGGAGGGTACTATGGTGTTGAATGCTGAGCTATAGTCAATAGACAGCATTCTTACATAGGTATTCCTCTAGTTCAGATGGGATAGGGCAGTGTGCAGAGTTATTGCAATTGCATGGTCTGTGGATCAATTGGGGAGGTAACCAAATTGATTTGAAGAGTCTAGGGTGGCAGGTAAGGTAGAGGTAATATGATCCGATAGTCATTAAGTTCAGTTACCTTTGCCTTCTTGGGTACGGGAACAATGGTAGACATCTTGAAGCATGTGGGGACAGCAGCCTGCCTATAGGCAGCGATTGAATATGCCCGTAAACACACCAGCCAGCTGGTCTGCGCATGCTCTAAGGATGCGGCTAGGGATGCCATCTGGGCCGGCAGCCTTGCGGGGGTTAACACGTTTAAATGTTTTACTCACGTCGGCCACGGTGAAGGAGAGCCCACAGTCCTTGGTAGCGGGCCACGTCGGTGGCACTGTGTTATCGGCGACGTGGCTGGTTTTCCTTTTGTAGTCCGTGATTGTCTGTAGTCCTTGTCACATACGTCTCGTGTATGAGCCGTTGAATTGCGACTCCATTTTATCTCTATACTGACGTATAGCTTGTTTGATTGCCTTGCAGAGTGAATAACTACACTGTTTATATTCTGTCATATTACCAGTCGCCTTGCCATGTTTAAATGTAGTGGTTCGCGCTTTCAGTTTCGCGCGAATGCTACCATCTAGCCACGGTTTCTGGTTAGGGTAGGTTTTAATAGTCACAGTGGGTAGCACATCTCCTATACACTTCCTTATAAACTCAGTCACCGTATTTGTGTATGCATCTAGATTATGGGTTTATGGGTCAGGGAAAATATTTTGATTAGGAATCAATTGTTTGGTCCCCACAAGGATAGTAACACAAATGTGTGTGTGTGTGTGTGTGTGTGTGTGTGTGTGTGTGTGTGTGTGTGTGTGTGTGTGTGTCCGTGCCTGTCTGCCTGTGTGTTTGTGTATCCCAGGTGCAGCAGCCCAGTGAGTATGACAGGGAGTCGTGGGCTCTGAATGATGAGGAGAGACTGAAGGCTGTGCCCTTGCTCCACGGCCAGGGGAACAAGCTCTACAAACTGGGGCGCTACCAGGACGCCACCAACAAATACAAAGAGGCCATAGTCTGCATCAAGAACATACAGCACAAGGTACTGTAACAACGGATCAGGAATAGCGGTGTGGAATAATGACTTTGGCTTTCATTTTCAGAGTTCTTGAAATGTGTTTTGTGACAGAGTATAACCATATTTTAATCATGACTTCCATATACAAAGTACACCCTCGATGCTTTGTGTGTTTGAGAATTGTATGTGTGTGTGTTTGTACGTGTATGTCAGTGTGTGTGCGGGTGCGTGCGTGCATATATGAATGTATTCATCCATGGTGTGTAACAGTGTGTATCCCCCTCCCCCAGGAGAAAGCATGGGAAGCCCCCTGGCTGAAGCTAGAGAAGATGGGGAACATGCTGACTCTCAACTACTGCCAGTGTCTGCTCCGTATGGAGGAGTACTATGAGGTCATAGAGCACACCAGTGACATCATCAATCAGCACCCAGGTACCTCAGGCACACACAATATATTATGAAACCTTACAGGAAAAGCACTTCAGACAACAACAAATAGTCAATGGGCGAAGTGTCAAGAAATGTAAATTAGGGTCTAGCCCAAAGCGAAAATATTTTTAAAAACATTATCTCTGTATCTGCCTGTGTGTGCTTCTCTATCTGTTTGCATATGCGTGTGTTCATCCTAGGTGAAATGAAGGCGTTCTACGTGCGAGGGAAGGCCCACATTGAGGTGTGGAACGAAGCTGAGGCGCGGGCTGACTTTGAGAGGGTTCTAGATCTGGACCCTGGCATGAAGAAGGCTGTTAAGAAGGACCTGGGTGTTCTCAACATGAGGATGGAGGAGAAGAATGAGGAGGATAAAGTCAAGTACAAGGGCATGTTCTGACATGGCCCAGGAGATATGCAGATATGGAGGGGGAGGGTCAATGTCAAAGTTAATGTGGACAGCACAGATGGTGCTTGTGGAGGAAGAGAGGAGAGATGGGCAAAGCAGGAGTATGTGAGAGAGAGAGAGAGAGAGAGAGAGAGAGAGAGAGAGAGAGAGAGAGAGAGAGAGAGAGAGAGAGAGAGAGAGAGAGAGAGAGAGAGAGAGAGAGAGAGAGAGAGAGAGAGAGAGGAAATGTATCCTAGATCATTGTTACTTATTTATCTATGTTTTTCCTGGAACATTGTTTGGTGGTCAATCCATTTGGGTAGAACATGTATCCATTATGTCTGACTTGAATGGTTGAAGCCCAACAAGTACTGCATCTAGTCATAAAATGCAAATAAATATTGGTGTAGATTATGTACTCATCAGATATTGAACGAATATGTTATTTTGTTCCTTCCTTTAATCCATGGCACACTACATGACCAAAAGTATGTGGACAACTGCTCCTCGAACATCTCATTCCAAAATCATGGGCATTAATATGGAGTTGGTCCCCCCTTTGCTGCTATAACAGCCTCCACTCTTCTGGGAAGGCTTTGCACTAGATGCTGGAACATTGCTGCGGGGACTTGTGAGGTTGGGCACTGATGTCGGGGATTAGGCCTGGCTCACAGTCGGCGTTCCTATTCATCCCAAAGGTGTCGATGGGGCTGAGTTCAGGGCTCTGTGCAGGCCAGTCAAGTTATTTCACACCGATCTTGACAAACCATTTCTGTATGGACCTCACGTTGTGCATGGGGGCATTGTCATTCTGAATACTGAAACAGGAAAGGGCCTTGCCCAAACTGTTGCCACAAAGTTGGAAGCACAGAACCGTCTAGAATGTCATTGTATGCTGTAGTGTTAAGATTTCCCTTCACTGGAACTAAGGGGCCTAGCCCGAACCATGAAAAACAGCTCCAGACCATTATTCTTCTTCCACCAGACTTTACATTTGGGCAGATAGTGTTCTGCTGGCATCTGCCAAACCCAGATTCGTCCGTCGGACTGCCAGATGGTGAAGCGTGATTCATCACTCCAGAGAAAGCGTTTCTACTGCCCCAGAGTCCAATGGCAGCGAGCTTTACACCACTCCAGCCGACGCTTGGCATTGCACATGGTGATCTTAGGCTTGTGTGCGACTGCCTGGCCATGTAAACCCATTTCATGAAGCTCCCAAAGAACAGTTATTGTGCTGACATTGCTTCCAGAGGCAGTTTGGAACTTGGTAGTGAGTGTTACAACTGAGGAGAGACAATTTATACGCACTACGCTCTTCGGCACTTGGCGGTCCCATTCTGTGAGCTTGTGTGGCCTACCACTTAGCGACTGAGCCGTTGTTTCTCTTAGACATTTCCACTTCACAATAACAGCATTTATTGCTGACCGGGGAAGCTCTAGCAGGGCAGAAACTTGACGAACTGACTTGTTGGAAAGGTGGCATCCCATGACGGTGCCACGTTGAAAGTCCGAGCTCTTCGTTAAAGCCATTCTACTGCCAATGTTTGTCTATGGAAAATGCATGGTGGTGTGCTCGATTTTATACACCTGTCAGCAATGGGTGTGGCTGAAATAGTTGAAGCCACTAATGAAGGGGTGTCCACATACTTCTGTTCATATAGTGTATCTATATTGTTTTAAGGGGATTTTCACACACTGACAAAACATGTATACCGTCAATAAGCTTAGCCAATTCTCTGTATCTTGTTGACACCATTACATTCCACTAGATGGCATTATTTCTATAGCTTACACCTCAGGGCTAAATACTGTACTATAAAAGTTGATATATCAACAACTACTCCAATAACAAAGAGGAAGTTTGAACTGTGTTGGGGGGTCTATGATAATTAATTCACCAGTATGGCACAATGGCAGTACAATCTCCAACAGAGGACACTAAAACAGAGGCTTCTAGCTTTTGTTCCAGCCCAGCACTAACACACCTGATTACACTAATCATGGTCGAGACTAAAGGCTCTGATTAGTTGATTATTGGAAACAGGAAGTGTTAGTGCTGGGCTGGGACAAAAGCCTGACTCCGTGCTCTCCAGGAGCATAATTGGGGAACCCTACTCTAGATTTGGAGAACCCTGCTCTAAGTTATTGTGTTGACCTGATATGCCTTCTGATGGCCTGCATGGTAACATGAAGGATCACTTTGCTGTGAAAGGAATGATAGGTAATTGCAGTGTCTGAGTGATAGATAGGGGTCACATACAGGTTAGTGATGGAGACACTCCCACAATAGCATGATAGACAGCACACCCACCCACAGCTGGCTCCAGTGAGTTACGTAATATAATTGGGTAAATGTCTGAGAGCCACATGTATGTGTGTACAGTATCAGGTCGATGCCATACAGCGAGCTCACTTTCATTCAGGGAATCCCCTATTTGTCATATCCCATTCTCTGTACACTCTTAGAAAAAATAACCTTTAGATTTAAAGAACCTTTAGATTTTTTGATGAGATTAAAGAACCCTTTCTAGTATTAACAAATAATGTGAGAGACCGACGAACCGTCTGAGGTGTGAGAGCCTGACGACCCGTCTGAGGTGTGAGAGCCTGACGAGCCGGCTGAGGTGTGAGAGCCTGACGAGCCGGCTGAGGTGTGAGAGCCTGACGAACCGTCTGAGGTGTGAGAGCCTGACGAACCGTCTGAGGTGTGAGAGCCTGACGAACCGTCTGAAGTGTGAGAGCCTGACGAACCGTCTGAAGTGTGAGAGCCTGACGAACCGTCTGAGGTGTGAGAGCCTGACGAGCCGTCTGAGGTGTGAGAGCCTGACGAGCCGTCTGAGGTGTGAGAGCCTGACGAGCCGTCTGAGGTGTGAGAGCCTGACGAACCGTCTGAGGTGTGAGAGCCTGACGAGCCGGCTGAGGTGTGAGAGCCTGACGAGCCGGCTGAGGTGTGAGAGCCTGAGCCGGCTGAGGTGTGAGAGCCTGACGAACCGTCTGTGGTGTGAGAGCCTGACGAACCGTCTGAGGTGTGAGAGCCTGACGAGCCGTCTGAGGTGTGAGAGCCTGACGAACCGTCTGAGGTGTGAGAGCCTGACGAGCCGTCTGAGGTGTGAGAGCCTGACGAACCGGCTGAGGTGTGAGAGCCTGACGAACCGGCTGAGGTGTGAGAGCCTGACGAACCGTCTGAGGTGTGAGAGCCTGACGAACCGTCTGAGGTGTGAGAGCCTGACGAGCCGTCTGAGGTGTGAGAGCCTGACGAGCCGGCTGAGGTGTGAGAGCCTGACGAGCCGTCTGAGGTGTGAGAGCCTGACGAACCGTCTGAGGTGTGAGAGCCTGACGAGCCGTCTGAGGTGTGAGAGCCTGACGAGCCGTCTGAGGTGTGAGAGCCTGACGAGCCGGCTGAGGCCTCCCCGTTAGCTCTAGTACTGACACCAGGACCCAACATACCTTCTAACACAAAAACAAACAAAAAACACTCCCTGATGCTTCCCTTAGGTGATATTCTTAGGTTATTCTGTAACAATGTACACTGAGAGTCGATAAGCAAGTACAGGGAGTGAGTGCTTAATAAATAAACGGTACATAAAACAAGAAACACAAACAACGCACTGACATGAAACAGAGTCAATAGCACCTGAGGAAAGAACCAAGGGGGTTGACAAATATAGTGAAGGTAATCAAAGGAGGTCATGGAGTCCAGGTGAGTGTCATGAGGTGCTGGTGTGTGTGACGATGGTGACAGGTGTACACAAGAATCAGCAGTCTGGTGACCTAGAGGCCGGAGAGGGCGCACAAGTGACATAATGATGCAACTTCATGATTTCACCTGGTCAAAAAAATGTCTATTGGACGTCTGACACGTTACGTCTCTATGGCAGGGGGGAGATTGAAGTCATATTTTGCAACATTGTTGCAGAGGTCTGAGTGAAAAACAGAAAGGTTCGTACAAACCTATGCTGTTGCAAACTAAATGCTAGATAGAAGCAAGAGGAAATAATGTGTTTAATAAAAGCATAGTCCCGGTCTGTATAAAATAGAACGTCGCTGCCCTGCCTACATGCGTGGCAAATAACCTGTGGTTACCTAGGTTACAGCAAAAACTTTACCTTTTTCGAATGCAATTTTCTTTTTGTCTGCTTGTTTTAGTAAATTACAAACTACATTTAAGAAAAGTACTACATGTCTAAAGATTACATTTCAACAATGACTGCTCCCGAGCGTTCTCACTACCCTTGTGTCCCTTTTCATGACAGAGGTAGCAGCCATGTGAGTGAGTGAGTGCTACCGACCAGCTACCAACCAGAACATTCATCTAGCCAAGGCCAAAAACACACACAGACGGACTATACAGCTACAAGTAGTGAGTGGAGTTACAAACAGACTATACAGCTTCAAGTAGTGAGTGGAGTTACAAACAGACTATACAGCTTCAAGTAGTGAGTGGAGTTACAAACAGACTATACTGCTTCAAGTAGTGAGTGGAGTTACAAACAGACTATACTAAACAAGTAGTGAGTGGAGTTACAAACAGACTATACAGCTTCAAGTAGTGAGTGGAGTTACAAACAGACTATACAGCTTCAAGTAGTGAGTGGAGTTACAAACAGACTATACAGCTTCAAGTAGTGAGTGGAGTTACAAACAGACTATACTGCTTCAAGTAGTGAGTGGAGTTACAAACAGACTATACAGCTTCAAGTAGTGAGTGGAGTTACAAACAGACTATACAGCTAAAAGTAGTGAGTGGAGTTACAAACAGACTATACAGCTAAAAGTAGTGAGTGGAGTTACAAACAGACTATACAGCTTCAAGTAGTGAGTGGAGTTACAAACAGACTATACTAAACAAGTAGTGAGTGAAGTTACAAACAGACTATACAGCTCCAAGTAGTGAGTGGAGTTACAAACAGACTATACAGCTAAAAGTAGTGTGTGGAGTTACAAACAGACTATACAGCTCCAAGTAGTGAGTGGAGTTACAAACAGACTATACTAAACAAGTAGTGAGTGGAGTTACAAACAGGCTATTTTTAATTTTATTTTTATTTTTTTTATTTCACCTTTATTTAACCAGGTAGGCTAGTTGAGAACAGGTTCTCATTTGCAACTGCGACCTGGCCAAGATAAAGCATAGCAGTGTGAACAGACAACACAGAGTTACACATGGAGTAAACAATTAACAAGTCAATAACACAGAGAAAAAAAGGAGTCTATATACAATGTGTGCAAAAGGCATGAGGAGGTAGGCGAATAATTACAATATTGCAGATTAACACTGGAGTGATAAATGATCAGATGATCGTGTACAGGTAGAGATATTGGTGTGCAAAAGAGCAGAAAAGTAAATAAATAAAAACTGTGGGGATGAGGTAGGTCAAAATGGGTGTGCTATTTACCAATAGATTATGTACAGCTGCAGCGATCGGTTAGCTGCTCAGCTAGCTGATGTTTGAAGTTAGTGAGGGAGATAAAAGTCTCCAACTTCAGCGATTTTTGCAATTCGTTCCAGTCACAGGCAGCAGAGTACTGGAACGAAAGGCGGCCGAATGAGGTGTTGGCTTTAGGGATGATCAATGAGATACACCTGCTGGAGCGCGTGCTACGGATGGGTGTTGTCATCGTGACCAGTGAGCTGAGATAAGGCGGAGCTTTGCCTAGCATGGCCTTGTAGATGACCTGGAGCCAGTGGGTCTGGCGACGAATATGTAGCGAGGGCCAGCCGACTAGAGCATACAAGTCACAGTGGTGGGTAGTATAAGGTGCTTTAGTGACAAAACGGATGGCACTGTGATAAACTGCATCCAGTTTGCTGAGAAGAGTGTTGGAAGCAATTTTGTAGATGACGTCGCCGAAGTCGAGGATCGGTAGGATAGTCAGTTTTACTAGGGTAAGCTTGGCAGCGTGAGTGAAGGAGGCTTTGTTGCGGAATAGAAAGCCGATTCTTGATTTGATTTTCGATTGGAGATGTTTGATATGGGTCTGGAAGGAGAGTTTGCAGTCTAGCCAGACACCTAGGTACTTATAGGTGTCCACATATTCAAGGTCGGAACCATCCAGTGTGGTGATGCTAGTCGGGCATGCGGGTGCAGGCAGCGATCGGTTGAAAAGCATGCATTTGGTTTTACTAGCGTTTAAGAGCAGTTGGAGGCCACGGATGGAGTGTTGTATGGCATTGAAGCTCGATTGGAGGTTAGATAGCAGTGTCCAATGACGGGCCGAAAGTGTATACAATGGTGTCGTCTGCGTAGAGGTGGATCCGGGAATCGCCCGCAGCAAGAGCAACATCATTGATATATACAGAAAAGAGTCGGCCCGAGAATTGAACCCTGTGGCACCCCCATAGAGACTGCCAGAGGACCGGACAACATGCCCTCCGATTTGACACACTAGTGAGTGAAGTTGCAAACAGACTATACAGCTTCAAGTAGTGAGTGGAGTTACAAACAGACTATACAGCTTCAAGTAGTGAGTGGAGTTACAAACAGACTATACAGCTAAAAGTAGTGAGTGGAGTTACAAACAGACTATACAGCTAAAAGTAGTGAGTGGAGTTACAAACAGACTATACAGCTTCAAGTAGTGAGTGGAGTTACAAACAGACTATACTAAACAAGTAGTGAGTGAAGTTACAAACAGACTATACAGCTCCAAGTAGTGAGTGGAGTTACAAACAGACTATACAGCTAAAAGTAGTGTGTGGAGTTACAAACAGACTATACAGCTCCAAGTAGTGAGTGGAGTTACAAACAGACTATACTAAACAAGTAGTGAGTGGAGTTACAAACAGGCTATTTTTAATTTTATTTTTTAATTTTTTTATTTCACCTTTATTTAACCAGGTAGGCTAGTTGAGAACAGGTTCTCATTTGCAACTGCGACCTGGCCAAGATAAAGCATAGCAGTGTGAACAGACAACACAGAGTTACACATGGAGTAAACAATTAACAAGTCAATAACACAGAGAAAAAAGGAGTCTATATACAATGTGTGCAAAAGGCATGAGGAGGTAGGCGAATAATTACAATATTGCAGATTAACACTGGAGTGATAAATGATCAGATGATCGTGTACAGGTAGAGATATTGGTGTGCAAAAGAGCAGAAAAGTAAATAAATAAAAACTGTGGGGATGAGGTAGGTCAAAATGGGTGTGCTATTTACCAATAGATTATGTACAGCTGCAGCGATCGGTTAGCTGCTCAGCTAGCTGATGTTTGAAGTTAGTGAGGGAGATAAAAGTCTCCAACTTCAGCGATTTTTGCAATTCGTTCCAGTCACAGGCAGCAGAGTACTGGAACGAAAGGCGGCCGAATGAGGTGTTGGCTTTAGGGATGATCAATGAGATACACCTGCTGGAGCGCGTGCTACGGATGGGTGTTGTCATCGTGACCAGTGAGCTGAGATAAGGCGGAGCTTTGCCTAGCATGGCCTTGTAGATGACCTGGAGCCAGTGGGTCTGGCGACGAATATGTAGCGAGGGCCAGCCGACTAGAGCATACAAGTCACAGTGGTGGGTAGTATAAGGTGCTTTAGTGACAAAACGGATGGCACTGTGATAAACTGCATCCAGTTTGCTGAGAAGAGTGTTGGAAGCAATTTTGTAGATGACGCCGAAGTCGAGGATCGGTAGGATAGTCAGTTTTACTAGGGTAAGCTTGGCAGCGTGAGTGAAGGAGGCTTTGTTGCGGAATAGAAAGCCGATTCTTGATTTGATTTTCGATTGGAGATGTTTGATATGGGTCTGGAAGGAGAGTTTGCAGTCTAGCCAGACACCTAGGTACTTATAGGTGTCCACATATTCAAGGTCGGAACCATCCAGTATGGTGATGCTAGTCGGGCATGCGGGTGCAGGCAGCGATCGGTTGAAAAGCATGCATTTGGTTTTACTAGCGTTTAAGAGCAGTTGGAGGCCACGGAAGGAGTGTTGTATGGCATTGAAGCTCGATTGGAGGTTAGATAGCACAGTGTCCAATGACGGGCCGAAAGTGTATACAATGGTGTCGTCTGCGTAGAGGTGGATCCGGGAATCGCCCGCAGCAAGAGCAACATCATTGATATATACAGAGAAAAGAGTCGGCCCGAGAATTGAACCCTGTGGCACCCCCATAGAGACTGCCAGAGGACCAGACAACATGCCCTCCGATTTGACACACTAGTGAGTGAAGTTACAAACAGACTATACAGCTTCAAGTAGTGAGTGGAGTTACAAACAGACTATACAGCTTCAAGTAGTGAGTGGAGTTACAAACAGACTATACAGCTTCAAGTAGTGAGTGGAGTTACAAACAGACTATACAGCTTCAAGTAGTGAGTGGAGTTACAAACAGACTATACTAAACAAGTGAAATGTCTTACCAGTTTTCCACACACATCTACGTGTAGTGTACTTGGACACCGGGGCTCCACATTTCCCACTCTCCCATGATGAATAGGCTCTTCTCCCAGGCTCTATGTCTCTACATGGGAGCATTGCAAACCACAGTTCGGGATGTTTTACCTTGTTAAATGTACATTGCTTTTCGGCATGTTTGGTTATTTCTGAAAACAAATGCGATGATGAAGTTGCCAGTTTCACACTGGGGGTCAATGGGAAATAATGTTTGTTCCTTATTATTACCTGCATTTTAACTTGGACTATACACTCTTAGATAAAAAGTGGTTCTATAAAGAACCTTTTGATCAATTCAAAATGTAGTTGCCATTCCCATTCAAAAATCAACTTCCATTCCAGCATGACAACGCAAGAGGACGATGGTTGAAACAATTTGCAAATAGCCCAGTGTTTCCCAACTCTGGTCCTCCAGTACCCCCAACAGTACACAGTTTTGTTGTAGTCCTTCACAAACACACTTCATTCAGCTCATTATAGACTTGATGATTAGTTGACAAGCTGAATAAGGTGTGCTTTCCAAGGTTACAATATAAATGTGTTATTTTGGGGGTACTCAAGTAACAGGGTTGGGAAACACTGGCCTAGCCTATCAATAAGCATGTTATTTTTCAATGTATTAAGATAAGCAAAGTACATTTTTTAATTCAAATATATGAAGCCAAAGTAATAAAATAGGCTAGATTTAAAAAATGTTGAAACGTTATTAGAATTTGAGCATGTTTTTAAGCTAGCTAACTTAGCTAGCTAAACAGAAAAATCTAGCTAGGCTACTTTAATTTACCACTTTACAAGTTAGCCAGTTAACTCTTTTAACTTAACATTATTTGTTATTATGGGACATGCCAAATAGAGCATTGGCAATTATCTAATTGATACTTTTATTTCAGTATTTCAGTATGGAATCAATTGAGGGGACCATGTTTCATAAAGCCATTTGAAGACTGTTGCTGACTGAGAGGAGGTATGTATAAATGATTTATAATAAATGATGTATAATAAGTCTTGATGATACAATAGCCTAGTTAATCATGACATTATTTTTAACACACTATCTATGTTTTGCTCAGTCTGTCAGTAACCCAGGACCATCAGAGGCAGAGGATCTCTCTTTCGGCTGCTGCTGACAACAACTGCATGTATTGGTCTTCTACATCATAGTAATTATATACTGTATGTCTTCCAGTGACGGTCGGTGCTCTTTAAGATGAGGGAGGACGATTCTTTTTTTTGGAGCATGGCCTTCTTTCTATTACAACATATTAGATGTCATTCATATTCCATTCACCCAGCTCAATAGGTTTAGGCTACTACATGACACTCATAATGTCCCTATACCCATCATGAGGTTGCTACAACTGAGCCTATGAATGAAAGTTTACAGCGTAGGTGCACACAGGTCGAGAGCAATTTGAGAAATCAAGGTGACAGACAGTGATACATTCAATACTGCCTTGCACACTCTTGCCTGTATCTAGCTGATTTAGGGTGTAATCCAACAGTCGCAAACAAGAGTTTCTATTGGACAAATTCAGGTATGTTTGAGCAAGGCCCTTAACCACACAATATGCTCTTCGTCCAGGGGCACTGCAACTTAAACACGTACACATCTAAACTGTATGTTTGAGGTTTGCCGTTTGGGGGAATGAGAACGGAGCAGAAGACACATTTTAATTGTTCGCTCTAACTGGACAAAATTGCATTGTTTTGCATTATATTGTATTGTAAAGAAGTCAGCCAGAGTTGATGTGGGCCATCATTCAAACAAAGTCATGCCTTCCTGCCCACCAATGCATATTTCCAAACTGTTTTTGTTGCATATAATGACAATACATTCTAAAAACGATGCTAGTATTTATTCTATTGTCCATTATTTAATTGTTTATTCAATTATATTGTTAGCAAAAAAATATTTATATTTAATAGTAGTTGCCATAATTCATAAATGTCACCATGCAGGGAACCATATGGAACCATTTTGGTTCAGTGAAGAAGAACATCTAAGGTTCTGATCCATATATGAAGCAAGCAATATAACCCGTTTGGGTCATATAAGGAACCCTTTTTAAGAGTGTAGGACACAAAAACAGAAAACACCCAACTGCCCTCACTTGTCATAGGTCCTCACTTTGGACCATAGCAGCAGAAAACATAACATTTATCATTACATTAAGCACTTTAGGACTCTACAAAGTTTCAATCTAGTTACAACTTTAAATGCTGTGTCGATACAGAATGTGGATGGAAGCCTAAATTCAAGGTTGAACTACAAACTTTCTATGTCAGTATCCACAAATAAAACCAACCCCCGTGGTAGGTTATTGATTTGGTATTAATTTACCAGTAGGCTATATAAGGTTCCTGACCTGCTGCGTAAAGGGAGCATAGTGAAAGACAATTAACATTCCTACCACACGGTGTACACATTTTCAATCAAGCGTGTCCTTGGGACATTGAGCAAATCTACACAAACAAACCTAAGATCATCAATGATATATCTATACATTTGAACAATTTGAATAGTATAAGTGGCCTATATTATCCTATATTATAAGAGGCTTTGAGGCGTCCCACGCGGGGATCAAAGCGCCAGAGAGATTCTGCCCTGCCTCTACTGCTCCTGGCGCGCTTCCATAGTGGTGCTGATGTTGGGAAGGACGGAAGGAGAGAAAGAAAGGGGAGGAGAGGAGTGGTACGGGGAGGGGGCGCCGCACTGCTCTGCTACAAGTTCATCCCAGTGGCTCTCTTGCTGCAGCGTGAGAAACAGTCTTGACACACGACCCGTTGCGGAACAACACACAGGACACAAACTCACTTTCTCTGTTAGGGGTATATTTGTTTGAAAATAATCTCATTCCGTCATTCTTTATTACTTTGAATGAAAAAGAAAACGTTTATTTAAGTGAGATATAAAGCTGGTAATAATTGTGGATCGCGGTGGGATTGAAAAGGCAGGCGACAGGCGCTTCACTGAGTGATTTGTTCTTTGGGTCTGGCGTTACAGATGGAGAGAGGGAGTGCAAATTTCAAATGAGATCGCTTTCCGATAGCGCGTATGGATTGAATGGAAATGCGGAATTGAGGCGGAAGGCATTCTTGATTCTAGCGGAGGAATTATGCGAAAATCCAACGGGAAAATACCACTATATGTTTTATCTCTAATTGAAGGGGGTTGATTTATAACGCATGTGGTTGACATAGCCAACCTAAATGGTGCATTAGTATATATATCAACTTGCCACGCAATTGGTTACAGTGGGTAGTCATAGTCTTAGAGTGTATTGTAAAATCGAAAAATAAATTAAACTATATATTTTTTATCAGGTCAAAGAATGGGAATATAGCACCACTATAACCAGTCTTAGTACTTTACACGAGTAGGCATTTTTTTCCTCTATTGGAAACTAATTTAAATATTTTGGATTTTGAAGAAATGGCAATCAACATAGACACTGAATTCGAGAAATCTAACCTGGGAGAGAGCGGTCGCGCACCCGCCAACGAGTCTCAGGAGACGGAGAAACTTCTCAGCCCCGTGACCACCGAGCCCGCTGGCGGCAACGGTATGAAAATGTCCTCCTCCTTCACAGTCAACGTGGGGAGCGACAAAAACCTGGATGTAGACCAGAACGGCCACAGTTTGCCCTTTAGGTCGGGCTCTGCAGGGCACCTTGCCGCTGCCCCCCTTTCCCCGTCCCGGGTCAGTTTGAGTCGCAGTTGCACATCTTCCATCGGAAACGCCGCGGTCCAAGAAGCGCAAAAGCCCAAAGACTACCTCATACTGGTCATATTGTCCTGCTTCTGCCCTGTCTGGCCCGTCAGCATTGTTGCTTTGTTATTTTCAATTATGGTAAGTGGATATCTATCGGCTGTCTAGGAAAGTGGGGTCTAAAAACGCCTGTCGTTTCATGTCAATTCACTGTCCATGCTGTGTTGATATATGAAACATCGGGGGATAAGGGAATCATTATTTGCAATTTCTTAATAAAATAGACCTAGGATATTAACACTAGTAATAACCTCAAACAGCATTGTTTTGAATGCAGACTGTTTCCACTAAATCGTAGCCCAATAGCCAAATTGAATTCGAAAGCACCTTTTTATCCATTCGTGATCAAGTGTAGGCCTAAAGGCTCTATTCAATCTGTATCGCTGAAGTTTACAGATTACCTGCTAGAAATGTAAAGGTAATTTCCGATTTTTCCGACATATGCAGTATTTACCTTGAATGCAGTCTCTGCTAACACGGAATATTATATTTAAATATCAATCATGCTGTAACGCTGAATTTCCGCGATGTGGATTGTAATAGAGGCCTAAATCTACAACGATTCAACAAATAATTGTATGATAAAGGGAAAAGGGCAGTATATCGATCACATTTATGTTGCCAGTATTTTTTAAACTACTTTAGCCTACCTTGTGGGAATGGAGGTGGGAAGGGAGGGGAGGCACTCAATTACAGCCCTCCCTGCTGCTTCATTCAGAAAAGATTTGCAGCATACTTGCACTTCCTGTACTGTACTGGGTGCCATGCACATGCCATGATGTCCCAGTTGGGCAATAATATGGGCAGTGTTGGCACATTGATGTAGCCTTTGTTGCAGCAGATTTATCAATGAGGATGCTGACCAGAATTATATTGTTTTTAAGCAAAAGTCTGCTTACATTTGGAGGGATCGCAAAAACTGGGATCACATGACATATCCATCACCCGTAACAAACTAACGTTAGCCACATAGCTAGCCTAGCTAATGTTAGCCACAACAAAGTGGAGTTCGTGTAATGTACACGAATGCGTGATAAAGACAGAAAATTGTGTAATACACACAAAATGCATTGTGATTAAAAGCGTATGTTATTGAGTTGGATTGATCCATTTGAAGATAGAAGTTTCAACAACAGGTTGAAACTGTGTGGAACACATTGTCGATGTGGATGTTGTTTCAAAGCCTAACACAACGAAATGGACAGTAGCTGTTTTCGATTGACATTCATTTGGATACATCCATAACAATGTCTGCCTTCTCGTCAGGACACTTGACAGTGTTCATTACGAGGAGATCGCACTGCAAATCCAAAATTAGGCTAGAAGTTAGCTAAATAGTTTGTTGCTCGCAAACCTGCCAATATGACAACCAAATAAAAAAATGTCAGTTGCTGAAAACAGCTGGTCAACCTAGAAACATGATTTGACAGCATAGCGCCACTTGCGTCATGACTGCAACACTGCAGTAGGGACCAGAGAAATTAATGTTCATCACTCACTACGTTAGGTCATCAGTCTCTGCAAAAACAAATCAATGCTAGCTACATAGCTAAGTCTTTCCTAAGTGTTTACAATTTATTAAATGTCGGTTTGTGTGGTTCTGTAACTTTGTAGTAAGTAGCAAGTGTGTAGGCGCTTACTGCGTCATGATTGCAAGCTGTCCCAAAATCTTTGCCAACTGTCCCTTTATCTGGTTTTAATGTCCACTCTAGAATGCCCTTCTAGACAATCAGAAACGAGTATTCAACAATGCTGTGGTATAATATAAAATAATGGCACAGGACTTATAAGCATATCTTGTCTGCTAAATGAACAAGCTACAGCCTATGGCAAGGCGCATACCCAGATAACATACAGTAGGCCAACTCATATTTTGTTCTTCTGAAATAAATGTCCTTCATATTATGTTTCTTTAGACCTGCGTAAAATAAATAATGGATTTATTGTTATGGTTTATATTCAATTTATTTATTACACTTTTAAAAATGTAGATGTTCCAAAGGCATGCATCAGCAGCTTGTATGTGGCGTGTATTTGTGGAGTCCTGGAGATGCTCAACTTGTTTATGTTAATTAACGGTACTTTACCATGAGACAGGCAGTCTTTTACCGTATGCGTTCTGGCGGAAGTCCATTCATTTCAATGGGAGGAAGTCCACACTGCTGTGACTCATCTGCCAGATTGCCAGATTTATGGTGTGTGGTACTGCGTGCAGTGTGCCGCATGCATTGGATTTTCCCATCTGTGTGCGTTGCTTTGAAGTGTGGTATCAGACACGGAAGTAGATAAACCACCAAAGAAGTTGCTAATGTGTAGCGTGATTCTTTTTGTTGTGATGCCGCGCATGGATTGTGAAGACTACGTAAAATATACCATACAGCAATGTAATGATGCAACCTGTGTACACGCTTATGGTAGCCAACCTCTTATGCTGGACACAATCAATGTTGTAGTCGTGTGGTAAAAATTCTAAGCTTTTAAAATCGATACTTAGAGTTCATAGAGACCTTTGAGAACGGAAATAATAACAAACATCATAAGCAATAGAATGACAAAAGTCTTACCAGACCTTATATATAGCAATCAAACAGGGTTTATTCAAAATAGACACTTCCAAACAAATACAAGAACATGTTTCAGTTTAATTCAATACGCTAAAACCAAGATGTAGATGTATCAATAATGGCTGTTGATGCCAAAGAGTCTTTCGACCGTTTTGAATGGCCTTTTCTATTCAAAACGTTGAAAGCTTCCAACTTTCCAGCTGAAATAATACATTTAATAAAAATCATACATAAATGACCTCAAGCTAAAATATACACAAATAATTCATGATCTAATGAAATTCCTTTAGACAGGGATGTCTTCTCTTCCCACTCCTGTTTGCACTGGCAATTGAACCTGCTTGCAGAACGAATTAGGCAGAACCCAAACATAACAGGTATCAGTATTGGTAAACAGAAATACAAACAACATTTATTTGCAGAGGATCACCTGATATACCTGACCAATATTAAAAACTCAATGTCCTCTTACTAAATATATTTTCAGAATAGTCTAAAATCTCAGGATATAAAATGTACATGGAAAAAAAACTAAATAATGGCAATAGGAAAATAAAAATAAAAGATCTAGAGAAATCACTTTGCAAGCCAGCATAATGTGACTTGCAGGCCCGATGTGGCCTGTAAACTCAAGAGTTTTCTAACACCATTGTGTTAGAGTATAACTAGGCCCTCAAAAAAAGGCCTGGAACCCTTCATAGAGCCAGATAGGTTAAATCATTTACATGGGGTTCTTTGAAGCGCCAAGAAATGCTCCCCTCCTATGTGGACAAACAGAAGAATGTATGGTTCTCCTTAGCACTTTTTTTCTAAGAGTGTAATAGCTAGAGAAGTTTTGGAGAGGGTTGTGTTGAAACTACTGAGATGTTTCAGGTGTTTTTTATAGATCTCATTACACTGCGGTTATGATGCTGAAACCTCCGCAGAGTTTGTGTCTGACTTAAGTTGTGACTGGCCTACATGTTGGCGTCTGCCCTTGCTGCAGGCTACATTTTCTATGCTAGTGTTCTAATAAGATAAGTTTGGTCCAGGTATAAATGGCTCTAGCCAGTTTAGAAGAACACAATTTGGCGCATGTGTCTTCTATTTTTGGGCTTGCAGGATGACTCAAAGACAAGGACAGCACACAATAATAAAACATTCAGTTTATAAAACATGGCAGTTCTGACAGCAACAGTTCTCTCCTAATGGACCCAGCATCGTAGCTGACAGAGGGAGGGAGAGAAAGAGAGGGAAGATGAGAGGGAAGGGGTAGAAACCAGAGATGGCCACTAACTCAATAGAAGGCGATAGAAGTCAATTGAACCTTTCTGCAGAGGGCAAATTGCAACAGTTAGCCAGCTACGTAGCTTTGATAAACATCTTTTCAGTCCTGAGGGGAGCAAGACAATCTCTCTCTCTCTCTCTCACACACACACACACACACACACACACACACACACACACACACACACACACACACACACACACACACACACACACACACACACACACACACACACACACACACACACACACACACACAGGGAATACAGGGCTAGCATCAGGATAGGAAATTACAATATTACCTGCCCGCCACAGTGGTGGACTTGTAAAGATTATTCAGGCAGCCTACAGATTGGCTAGAACACATTTTTTAAACACTGAAACAGAGTTTAATCAAAAGGGAAAAATATAATAAATCCTAAAATCTTTATTTAAAAAGGGGAAAATGACTTTTGCCTACATTCTTTATCTACACGTGTGGATAAATTCATTCCATAATTTCATAACACTGAATACCAAACAACTGGTTAATAATACAGTATATTGCTCAATCACCTAAGGCATAAAAAAAACGTAATAGTATATATATTATATATTGTAAAGTATATCTTGTTCAACCACCAATGGCCAACTCATGCTGATCTGTAAGTAGAAAAGCAAGTTAGGCTTAACAGATGTAAGACAGCTGTACTGATGACTATTGGTATTGAGGTTGCTGCTGGCAGACGCAGAAGACGTGGAGTCGATTCTGTGGCGTGGAGAGGCAGAGAGAGACAGGGTCATGGGCTTTTATTGGCTGTGCAGGCCTTTCCAGGTAATGGGACTGACTGCTAGGCCCAAACTGCTACTGCACGCTCGGCACGTTTACTGGTGAAATATGAGCTTCAAGCTTCAGCCCAATGGATATTTTTCTCTTTCTTTTAAGGTGTGGGAAGGGGGAGCTGTGTGTGTGTGTGTGTGTGTGTGTGTGTGTGTGTGTGTGTGTGTGTGTGTGTCTAAATGGCTTATTAGTAATCTTGTGCAGCTGTTACGTTGGGTAGTTTTGAAATCAGCATTCCCTCTGAAAACTTGGAAAGGACAATGGTGGAATAGTTATCCAATTGTCATACTTGAGTAAAAGTAATGATACCTTAATAGAAAGTTACTCAAGTAAAAGTGAAAGTCACCCAGTAAAATACTACTTAGGTAAAAGTCTAAAAGCATTTGTAGCAGCAATTGAGCTATTACTGAAGTAGCTCTGCTTATATAGTACTACACCCTACTACATTTAACCTGGACTAAAAAACATTTTCAATGGCGATTTTCCATTGAGCTTGCTTTTTACTCCCGAACTAGGCTTAATCTGTGCCCTGGAAACAGCCTCTTAATGTTGTATGGATAAAACAATGCACCATTGTCATTGTTTCCTCGAATACATGACAGTGATTAAACTATGTGAATCATCAGTCTACCTCTGGAATATAATTCTCCAGCCTTTCTCTTCCTTAGAGATACAGACTTGGCTCATTCAAGCCTTCTACGCACAATCCAATTTACTGTCCACATGTACCAACCTCCCAGCTCTTTGACTGTTTGCCCTGGGGGAAAACAACCATTAATGAGGACTCATGATGCCTTATGTGGATACTTCAAAGCCGTATCTGTCCATCCTTGAGGAGATACAGTGGGGCAAAAACGTATTTAGTCAGCCACCAATTGTGCAAGTTCTCCCACTTAAAAGATGAGAGGCCTGTAATTTTCATCATAGGTACAAGGTACACATCAATCAAGGTACACATCAACTATGGTACACATCAACTATGACAGACAAAATGAGAAAAGAAAATCCAGAAAATCACATTGTAGGATTTTCAATGAATTTATTTGCAAATTATGGTGGAAAATAAGTATTTGGTCAATAACAAAAGTTTATCTCAATACTCAATACTCAATACTTTGTAATATACCCTTTGTTGGCAATGACAGAGGTCAAACGTTTTCTGTAAGTCTTCACAAGATTTTCACACACTGTTGCTGGTATTTTGGCCCATTCCTCCATGCAGATCTCCTCTAGAGCAGTGATGTTTTGGGGCTGTTGCTGGGCAACACGGACTTTCAACTCCCTCCAAAGATTTTCTATGGGGTTGAGATCTGGAGACTGGCTAGGCCACTCCAGGACCTTGAAATGCTTCTTACGAAGCCACTCCTTCTTTGCCCGGGCGGTGTGTTTGGGATCATTGTCATGGTGAAAGACCCAGCCACGTTTCATCTTCAATGCCCTTGCTGATGGAAGGAGGTTTTCACTCAAAATCTCACGATACATGGCCCCATTCATTCTTTCCTTTACACGGATCAGTCGTCCTGGTCCCTTTGCAGAAAAACAGCCCCAAAGCATGATGTTTCCACCCCCATGCTTCACAGTAGGTATGGTGTTCTTTGGATGCAACTCAGCATTCTTTGTCCTCCAAACACGATGAGGTGAGTTTTTACCAAAAAGTTATATTTTGGTTTCATCTGACCATATGACATTCTCCCAATCTTCTTCTGGATCATCCAAATGCTCTCTAACAAACTTCAGAAGGGCCTGGACATGTACTGGCTTAAGCAGGGGGACACGTCTGGCACTGCAGGATTTGAGTCCCTGGCGGCGTAGTGTGTTACTGATGGTAGGCTTTGTTACTTTGGTCCCAGCTCTCTGCAGGTCATTCACTAGGTCCCCCCGTGTGGTTCTGGGATTTTTGCTCACCGTTCTTGTGATCATTTTGACCCCACGGGGTGAGATCTTACGTGGAGCCCCAGATCAAGGGAGATTATTAGTGGTCTTGTATGTCTTCCATTTCCTAATAATTGCTCCCACAGTTGATTTATTCAAACCAAGCTGCTTACCTATTGCAGATCCAGTCTTCCCAGCCTGGTGCAGGTCTACAATTTTGTTTCTGGTGTCCTTTGACAGCTCTTTGGTCTTGGCCATAGTGGAGTTTGGAGTGTGACTGTTTGAGGTTGTGGACAGGTGTCTTTTATGCTGATAACAAGTTCAAACAGGTGCTATAAATACAGGTAACGAGTGGAGGACAGAGGAGCCTCTTAAAGAAGAAGTTACAGGTCTGTGAGAGCCAGAAATCTTGCTTGTTTGTAGGTGACCAAATACTTATTTTCCACCATAATTTGCTAATAAATTCATAAAAATCCTACAATGTGATTTTCTGGATTTTTTTTCTCATTTTGTCTGTCATAGTTGATGTGTACCTATGATGAAAATTACAGGCCACTCTCATCTTTTTAAGAGGGAGAACTTGCACAATTGGTGGCTGACTAAATACTTTTTTGCCCCACTGTATCTGATTTGACATAAGGAGGTTGTTGTAAGCAGAAGGGTAGAAACATTGTTTTCACCGATCCAACTCGGTCATATCAGTGATCTCTTAACATGGCGTCCTATAAGTTAAGGTACCAATCACAATGGGAATACAAAACAAAACATTATGTGATTGGTAAATTAACTCTCAAAATCTACCCAATTGTTTTTAGACATAGACTGACCGATTGAATGTGGTTAAGATCAGTGGTCTGTTTAGGGACGTAACATCCAACTGATAAAGTTGTGGAGTTGTTGAATTAGGTGTTTCAGTGGACTCTTACACACCAGGGTTTTCTAACCCTGCCCTGCCCTTGGGCTCCATTCCAGTACTGTAGAAATGTGTCCTACTGTCATTCCTCCCTTAAAGTGGTCACTGATCTGACGTGACTGGATTGGTAGAAGCTAGGTCGTAGTGGAACTCTTGATCTCGCCTATCAAATCAAGTTAGATCAGCGATTACTTCAAAGAGGGAGAGAAGGAAAGGAGTCATTTTAGAGTTATCTGAATACACACGGGCATACACACACACGCCAGGGTTGGGCACAATTCTCTCTCTCTCTCTCTCTCTCTCTCTCTCTCTCTGTGTGTGTGTGTGTGTGTGGTGTGTACAGTACAATTCCTGTCCTCCCTGGGACCACACTCTTCATTATTAATGACAGCAGCAGCAGGGAGGTAGAGCACTTTCTTAGAGACTCATAGCTCTCCATGTTCTACTTCTTTCTCTCTCCATCTTTCTCTGTCTCTACTGCCATCTTCCTCTCCATCTCTGATTCTGTCCTTCTCTCTCCATCTCCGATTCTCTCTCTGTCTTTCTCCCGCCACCTCTCTCCAGCCTCGACTGCAGTGGGAACAACCACAGGGGGATGTGTGTGTGTTTGTTGTGTGGGCTTGCCTGGTTGTACTGCAGGTGGGATGAGAGGCCAGGTTTTTGCTGAATTTCACATTCATAAGAAAAATATGAGCAGGTCTCCCTCTTCCTGTAAATCAATACAAACATGTATTACCTAGTATGAAGGCTCCCTTCCACCTACCCCCAGCTACTAACACACACACACACACACACACACACACACACACACACACACACACACACACACACACACACACACACACACACACACACACACACACACACACACACACACACACACACACACACACACACACACATACTTACTTTACTCTTTCTGAGAATACAGCTGGAGGTCTTTGACCCAGGCTTATCTGACTTCCAGTGCACTGTGTGAGTTCCTGCCTCACTAGAGACAGCGAGGCTCATGGGTAGAGGGAGAGGGAGGAAGGACAGGGGAAGGGTAGGGGGAAGAGGGAGGGAGAGGGATGAAGGGAGGGATACACGGGGGGAAAGAGGGATGGAGATGGAGAGCAAGTGAGGGAGGGAGGGAGGACAGATTGTTGTTCTCTGCAGTGATAAAAGGGTCATCTCATTCGTGTTTGAGTTGCTTTGTTTATCAGCAAAGTTACTTGAGATGACGTCGTTTGCAACCTGCAACTGCAACAAAAATTGCTTACAAAATGTTTTGTGTTACACAGGCTTTCAATGACAATATCTACAGGAAACTGCCAAAATAAAGGAAACAATGAGGGATACAAAGTATAAAAAGCAGGGGTTTCAACCCCAAGTGAGGCTCCTGAGTTCATTAAGCAATGAAGAAGAGGAAACAGGAGTCTCAAAGGAGATGGTTTAAAGTGTGTGTGTGTGTGTGTGTCAGTCACCAGATCTTAACACTTAAGGGAGATTCTGGAGTGGCGCCTGACACAGCATTTTCCACCATCAAAAGAACACCAAGTGATGGGATTTCTCATGGAAGAATGATGCCACATCCCTCCAAAAGAGTTCCAGACACATGTAGAATCTATACCAAGGTGCATTGAAGCTGTTCTGGCTCGTGGTGCCCCAATGCCCTATTAAGACACTTTATGTTGGTGTTTTCTTTATTTTGGCAGTTACCTATATATTTTAGGCATTTACATTTGGGGTGTGCTATTTGCACATGTACTGTTGTCTTCTGGATTTATTTGTCAAACCTTAACAGTTTTGGTACTCATACCAAACAGCATATTGAAAAAGTATCAGACAGTAAATATAGCATCACCGGTCTAAGCAGAAATAATGTATTCAATTGAAGGGTTCTGTCCCGGATCAGTCCTTAAGAAGACCTAAAGCATCAGAGGACATTTAAAGAATGCATGACTGTGTTCTGTTTAAGATTATGATTTGCATTCCTCCCTGCCTGCTCAAAAACGTAACTATCACCCCCAGTTCTGAATTTGAATGAGGCTGCCGCTATGCACACAGCATTATGCATAGCTAGTAGCTGCTCTAAACAGGAACTATTGAACCACATCTGGATGTCCTGCCAGACACACAAATGCACATAAGTGCACACACACATGCACTCAAGTGCGGGCATCGCACACACACACAACAGCAAACGGTGAAGCCCGCCTTGCTTAGACATACACACACATTTACGCAAGTTCACATCCTGTACACACACGCATCCCTAGCTGATAGAGAATTACTGTATTCTGCCAATGCAATATCATTTTCATCATCAAAAGAGAAAAATGGAGGGGTATTATGAAGGAGATGGGGAAGAAAGTGTTCTAGAAGTGGGATCACCATTACAGCAGAGCCTCCAGTCATCTCCATAGATGTCATGGTTTAATAAAGGCTAATTGAATTCAGAGTTGTCATTTAACCCCAGTTACAATACCTTGAATGTGTTTCCTTCTTTCATTCCTCCATTATGTGGTTAAAACTGATCTGACTTTGATATAAATTAAAACATAGACCCTCATAGAGGCCAGTCCAGCACCATGGACAGCACCCACATGCTTCTTGAAGTGCTTTTGGTTCATGCTCAGATAGTACTGTATATCTGTGGTTAGCATTTTGCTGTTTTCCTATATCTTTTTTGAGATGATTGGTTAGATTCTGGTTTACAATCTGTTAGATGTGGTGATGACAGAAACAGATAATACACCACTGTACCCCAGTCAAGAGGCTGAGGTCATGGGATTTCTACTGCTCATCCAAAGAGAAAAGCAGTGTCGGATTAATGGGTGAATGTGGCATTCTAGGAACTGGGTAATTGCAACCCGGTGCCATAATCAGAGGTATTTGTCTTTTGTGTCTCTCAATCACCTCCTGTGGTCCCGTCTTAGAGACACACACACACCACTCCAGTCTGTCAACCTGTCTCTATTGTCTGCAACAGATATACGTATAGTACAGTATAAAGCTGCCTTGTGTGATTTACAGTAAGGCCCACACTACACTGTTCATCAACTTCAACCAATAGCAACCTAAAGGCTCTGCAGACAAAGATTGATAATCAATCAATCAATAGGCCTCACTGTGGTTTCCAAATATTGGAAATACTTTATACAACAAGGATAACCTCTTGTGTAAATAAATAAAAGGTCTGCAATGAAATGGTCCCAAATTTTGTCGAGCTGTAGGAAATCTCTCAGCGTTCATGTTCATTCCACTTTAAAGTAATTTCTCTGTGCATTAATGGACTAGCAACTGATAAATATTTCAGTGACTGAGTGAAACTGCCAAATTAAATCATGTCCAGGTATGTTTGAGAACAAGTTTTCCCATGAATCTCTGTATGGATTTAAGAGTTTCAGTTGTAAGATTCAGGTTTCCCACAAGAGCACAAGTCATACAGACAGGAAGTAAGACGTCAGACAGTTTGACTATAAGATAACTAAAAGATGACATGAGAAAGGTGTAGTTCAAGATCTGGATAAGATTGTATGCTAAATGACCAAAATGTAAAACGTAACAACTCAAATTGTTTTGTGACGGTTGTGTCTCTGTGGGGGTGTAAATGCATCTGGTCTTGTGTTGTGCGTCCTCTCCTCTCCAGTCAAGAAACAGCCTGCAGTCGGGAGACATGGACGGCGCTAAGAGACTGGGTAAACTGGCTCGACTCCTCAGTGTAGTTTCCATATTCCTGGGTGTGCTCATCATAGTCGTCTCTGTAACGGTCTCTGGTAAGTAACACACACACCGCTGCAATGCATAAACACATGCACATACTGCATAACAATTTCAAGGTAATATATGAACATACATAAACATACACCAGTCTGTCATCAATCACATTGATGCCTGGAAAGTGTGTGTGTCTGTGTGTCAGCTCAGCAGATTTCTGAGCTCTGTGTGGATTGATTAAAGACTGCAGCTATAGCAGGCTGGCTTTGTGGCAAGGAGAATATCCTTTCTGCTGTTTCAGCTACAGACCAGCCTGTCATACTGTAGGAATGACTGGACCTTAACCTTTCTGTCTCTCACCTCCCCCGCTCTCTCCTCCCTAACAGTAACCAAGTGACCAGTGTATATACTATGAAACAAGAGCATTGCTGCAAGCCAAGCAGAGGATGCAGCATGGAAAAAATATATAAATTCCATTGATTCCTGAGATGAAAAAAAAACATCATCACCTGCTCAACATTGTAATCAAGATCAAGGCAAAAAATTAAAAAGTTTAAAGAAGAGTAGGAAATGCAGTAGGAAATACACTAGCAAATGAATAAACCAAAGCAAAAGTATCCAGATATGCATGAATTAGATTACAGTAACATTTGCTTGATGAATAAGAAAATCCTTAACTTAAAAAGGGTTTCAAAAGAACGTTGGACGATTGATTTTTGGTTTGAGGGACGTGCTACTCTCATTCGATTCTCTGTGGAGTAAAAATAGTCTTAAGATGAAGAAGAGAGGGATGAACAGAGGAATGAAGTGATAAACTTTTCTGTATCAAGAAAGGAAGGAGACCTTGAAAATGGACTCCAAACATCAAGACAGCTGAATAATAACCTAAATATATACCTAGTTGGCCTGACCGCCTGCATTGAAAGCATATACAACTATACAGATATATTTGCAATATAAGTATATACAGATTAATATATCAATTCACATTTTCTAAAAGTTGTGTATGTTGGGCTACGATGATTGAGACTTAAGTTAAGATGGCTACCTGGCCGGCAGTGGCTGTCGCCTACTATGGTTTGCCGAAGGATGTAATATTTGATCAGGGAACACAATTCAGAGAAGATGTTTTTGAATTTATGTTGTTTTTTTTGTAGGTTTTTGACAAAAATAAGAGACCACTTGCATGCATGTCTTGACTTGTAGATAGCCAACCTTTTTAATTTAGTTTGTGAATTCATATTTGTTTGTCTGTGTTTTTACCTTGGGATATAACGAGCCAGTTGATTAGAGCCTTTGGAGAGTGGATTGAACATACTGTGAGTGTTTCGGCTCCATGTGGGTTGACTGTGGGTAAGGACAGAAACAGAATACCCCCCCCCTTCAACCCTCTTCTCCCCTGCCTTGCTGTGGGAGAGGTCTGACTATATTAATGTGCATGCCTACCCACCCCATCCCCTCCAAACATCCATGCCAGAACACGGGCATAAGTCTGAGAATATTCAATTTGTCAGAACCATCACTGTCCCCTTCCCCACTGCCCCCCCTCCAATTCCAACCCACCCTACACCAGTACCTGGTCTCATTACCTGGACTGTTAATGTAACTTGTTTCACTGAATGTATTTTGTAGTACTACAGAGACCAACACCAATCCTTAACCTATTGCCACCGTGCTGTATCGGTATGACATGTATTTATATGAAGAATATATATGCAATATTATATAGGCATGCTTTGGGCTAAACGGTGCCCAGGTTTTTGTATGTCATTGTAAGGACACACTGTAACGTTAAAGGAACATTGTTTTGAGGTTTGATTGATTGATTTGCAGCAGTTCTCTCTGTACCTGTAACACACTCATTTGTCTGTATTCAAATGTGTCACCATGCCATCTGGAATAAGTCACACAGTTGGTTCTAATTCTACTGCGGTAACACAACAAAGGACTGTTATATTGACACACTTCAGATGTTTACTGGAAGGTCATAACACCTCTTATAAACCCTTCAGTACCATTACATGATGCTTCGTAACAACCTTGTTTGGACTTACATTCATGTTTGTATTACACTCACAACTGATACTCTTCAACTCCCATTTGATTTCAATACTGTAAGTTGACATTAGCTATTATTAATATTTTCTTGATTCAACTGCTTGTCTTATCAAGGGCTAATGTAGGTGTTAGCTACACATGAGATCAAAGATAAATAATTCTATGATAATTTGATTGAATTGATCTGGCCTGAATTTAAAATGTTCAAAGAGATATAAAATGATTGAAACAGCACCTGTAATTTGTGAAAAAGGTCACCATCTTAACATTTGAGGTCTCCTTTGAATCCTCTAAACTATGAACACACATTGGTTAATTCCTTGATGAATAAAAAACAATTCTGCCCCTGTCTAAGCATGCAAAGCACTAGATAAAACCTGGAAACTCTCGACAATATAATGAGAACACTTTTGGCATCTGTACTGTATTTCTAGAAACAACAAATAGAAATAGGACCACAGCTGTTGAATGACTCAACATGGTCACGATGTTAAAAAGCACTGAACTCAAGACAGCCTTACAGCACATCTTTGGGTATGATAACAAAAAGGGCAGCAAGTTGTTGTTGCTATACAAGTTATATTGTACAATAGCACGCTCGTACAGCCACAGTGTGCTTCACTTGACAGGTGGGCTGAAGAGACATCCTTGTCGAAAGAGCTCTAAAGTTTATCTCTGGGCAACAGGCATGTAAAAACTAACTTCCCACACACATCTAAAGTGGGGGGGTAGACGGCTGCTTTTGTCATACAGTAAGAGTAAACGGCAGAGGAGAGAGGGGGCCCCCAATCCAGCAGGATAGACTCAGTGTCATTGAAAATCCAAAATTCAACATAATTCCTAAGACAAATGTGTCTGGTAATTTAACTGTTAGCACATGGAATTCCACTTTTACAACACATACTTCCCTGACCATCTTTCTGCTGCGAGATGCATACATTCTGTTCTGTGTCAGTAAAACAGTGACTTTCAATTCATGTCTATTTTTTTATGTCCTTATTTCTTCCCCCTTTGATAGCATATGTATATGCTGGTTTCCATCTCTGTTGTGAACATTCTGCATGTCTGGAATAAACATTACCATGCATGGTCTCCGGTGAGTTGGATTGATTTATGTGGGTTTGGATAGCATTGATCTGTGTGTTTGTGCTTGTGTATGGACAGAGTATGTCATAGAGGAATGTTCTAGGGGTAGTGTGAGAGAGGGGGTGTAAGGGGTAGTGTGAGAGAGGGGGTGTAAGGGGTAGTGTGAGAGAGGGGGTGTAAGGGGTAGTGTGAGAGAGGGGGTGTAAAGGGTAGTGTGAGAGAGGGGGGTGTAAGGGGTAGTGTGAGAGAGGGGGTGTAAAGGGTAGTGTGAGAGAGGGGGTGTAAAGGGTAGTGTGAGAGAGGGGGTGTAAAGGGTAGTGTGAGAGAGGGGGTGTAAAGGGTAGTGTGAGAGAGGGGGTGTAAGGGGGAGTGTGAGATAGGGGGTGTAAAGGGTAGTGTGAGAGGGGGGGTGTAAAGGGTAGTGTGAGAGAGGGGGTGTAAAGGGTAGTGTGAGAGAGGGGGTGTAAGGGGTAGTGTGAGAGAGGGGATGTAAAGGGTCAGACAACCTGCCTTTTAAAGTGGCATCTGGAGTAAAGCAGCAGTAGCTTCACTGACAATGATCAAAGCGAATGTTCCCGTCTGGAACACTAGAACAGGGAAAGCTGTGGAGCTAAACCCTCATGTTAGATTGGATCTCTTTAGCTACAGCAGTAGCCCCTTGGTATATCCTGTTGCTCTGAAAAATGGAATGAACCCATAAATAGAACGAGCCTCGCAAGTCGTGTGCTTGAAAGGTCTATGGACCCACAAAAACAAAATGTTTGCTTGATTTCTCAAATAGTCGTGTTTTTTGGTGACGCCACCTTTACTTGTTTGTGGTTCTACACTACATTAGACACCCTCACGTGAGCTGCATCTGTGAGCTGTGCTAGAACCAGCCTTTTAAACTCACTTTATACTTCTTTGTGGAGGAACTTGAGTCACAGTGAAAGTACACAATACTTAGTTCTGCTCCAGTGATCTTCAAACCAGACAAAATGATATGAAATATGCAGACTCTATACTGTAGCACCAGAGTAGGCTAGCTGTGTTTACTGTAAGGATGTTTGTTGAACCAGTTATAGACCAATAGCAGTACTGCACTCAGGTGCCAAAATACAGTCCCCATTTACCCTCAGAGAAGAAACCTGAAAATAGAGATAAAGAATGAAAGGAATAAAGGAGTGACATCACATGAGAAAGGAGAAAAGTGGTGTATTTAGAATGGTTATCGATAATCCCACTTCATGTAGCTATACAAATATAACAAACTTCAATATTTCACAGTCAACTAAGACTAAAACATCCTTGTCTCGTTACCAAATGATGAATGGTGAGATGTAAAACAGAGACAGAAAGACGAGGTAATTCATTTAAAACTCAGTAATTGACTATGGAGATGACAGGGGAGACATGACAGGTTCCTGTAGAGTCCTGGGGGGAAGCCGTCACCCCCCACAGACTGCAGTAACATCTCCCCTGCAGTGTGGCTGTCACGACACACACATGCTCACAAGCAGGCAGGTGCACACAGTTTTACAAAACAGAGGTCTGAGGGAGTGTGTGCGGGTGACTCAGACTCTGTCAGAGTGAATTAATGTGAGAGCACCTCATTCCTCCAACAGTAATCTAGCTGCTGCAGCTTTGTTTACTGTAACATCTCCAGCCATTTCCACTAAAACCACTTAAAATGCCACTGACAATTTCAAACGAAAGAAACTAAACTTCTTAGAACTGTAGCATCTTTCAAATCAACGTTCATATTAGTGATGTTAAATGTTAGTCGAATAAGCAATTATTCAGCCTAGCGCTGGGGGAAATTTTCAGTTGACATCAATGTATGACCTAAAGTTTGTTGACTTTTGCCTATCTCAAGGTAGGCCTTATCAGTATACGATCCTAGATCATGAAGAAGGACAGAGGCGTGAATGCTGATCACTCTTCCAGATCTCTGGATTTCAAGTGATCTTGTGTGGCTCAGTTGGTGAAAGCAACACCAAGGTCATGGGTTCCATCACCACAGGGGATCACATACACATGAAAAAAAGTATGGATGCACTCACTACACTGTAGATAAATGTCTGCTAAGTGGCATATTAAGCTAAATAGATTCATCTTAGAATGTAGCCCAGGGCTGCCCTCTTCCTGGAGATCTGTAAGTTTTCAGTCCAACCCTAATTCAGCATATCAGATTCAGCTAGTTAAGGTCTTGTTGAGCAGCTAATTAGTAGAATCAGGTGTGTTAAATTAGGGTTGGACTAAAACCCACAGGACAGTAGATCTCCAGGAAGAGGGTTGGGCAGCCCTGATGTAGAGGTTGTGAGTTGAAGGAAACATGTAATGAAAGAAGTCTGAGACTTTCAGTTTCAGTTTAACCATACACCTGTATGTGGCCTTTGTTTAAAGAATAACTGTACTTGCAGCACTGGAGTTCCATCAATGAAAAATACAATTTATCAATACATGTCAAAGTAAAAAAAAAAATAGACAAATAAAATAAGTGCCTAGTATCACATACTGTAAATTAATAATTTATTAATAATGCAATGTACAGCCCATGATGAATACTAACCTCCTGAATATCCCATCACGAAAAAGGACCATTCAACTAAAAATCCTTCCATCACAGAAATCAACAGACAGATGGTGGAAATGAAAGAGAGGGACTGTCTTCAGAGCATTAAACTCCTTAAAGCAAGTGTTCTTTTTAATTTTCTTCAATATATAATTCTTTCAAATATATTCGTTCCTTGAGATAGGCGAAAGTCATATGACTTTCGCCTGTCTCAAGGTACTAATATATTTGAAATAATAAATATATATATTTGAAATAATAAACATATATATATATATATATATAATTCTTTCAAATCTAGTCATATCAGTACATTTGGTCTCTGTTCCCTTAACCAGCGTTGAACAGCAAACTTTTGATAAAAAATAAAAGAAAAAAAAAGGTGCTGCTCCATCTCACATATCCTTCTCCTCCTTCCCCCCCCCACTGCTAAATACAAAATCAGGTAGTCCATGCTGCCTTCGATCAATCTTGTTAAGCGATTGGGCCAAGAGGGTGTCTGTCTGTCCAGTAGCCTCCAATCACTAAAGCCCATTCTCCAGAGTTCTGATTCCGATGTTACAAACGCCGAGTAACGATTGTTCGACCGGTCTGTTCGTCATCAGTGGAAAGCGTAGAGCAGCAGGAGGATGGTGCAAACGCCGATGACTCCGCCCAGGATTAGGGAGTCTCGTCTCTTCCGCAGGTTGAGTCGCTGGACGAGGTTGTTGATGGCTGGGAAACGATCTGGAGGAGGAAGTTAAGGCAAACAGAAACAAGTGCCAACCACCTCTTATTACAAGTACTGTTCAAATAATCATTACATTGTAAATATAAACTGGGTGGTTCGAGCCCTGAATGCTGATTGGCTGACAGCCGGGGTATATTCAAGCAATAAGATCCGAGGTGGTATGATATATGGCCAATATACCACGGCTAAGGGCTGTTCTTAGACAACACGTCGCTGAGTGCCTGGATACAGCCCTTAGCAGTGGTATATTGGCCATATATCACAACCCCCTGAGGTGCCTTATTGCCATTATATACTGGTTATCAGCGTAATTAGAGCAGTCTGAACCCCGTCCTGTGCAACTGGGTCCTGAACTTCCTGACGGGTCACACCTAGCTGGTGAAGGTTAGGCTTGATTACCAATGATGAGACGGCCTACAAGGAGGAGGTGAGGGCTCGGAGGGTGGTGCCAGGCAAACAACGTCTCACTCAACATCAACAAAACTAAGGAGATAAGCGTGGACTTCAGGAAACAATCCACATTGATGGGACCGCAATGGAGAATGTGGAAAGCTTCAAGTTCCTTGGCGTACACATCACTGACAAACTGAAATGGACCACCCACACAGACAGTGTGGTGAAAAAGGCACAACAGAGCCTCTTCAACCTCAGGAGGCTAAAGAAGTTAGGCTAAAAAAAAGAACACCTAAAACCCTCAAACTTTTACAGATGCACAATTGTGAGCATCCTGTCGGGCTGTATCACTGTCTGGTACGGCAACTGCACCGCCCACAACCGCAAAACTCTCCAGGAGGGTGGTGCGGTCTGCCCAACGCATCACTGGGGGCAAACTTCCCACCCGCCAGGACACCTACAGCACCCGATACCATAGCAAGGACAAAAAGATCATCAAGGACATCAACCACCCGAGCCACTGACTGTTCACCCCGCTATCATCCAGAAGGTGAGATCAGTACAGGTGCATCAGAGCTGGGATCGAGACTGAAAAACATCTTCCATCTCAAGGCCATCAGACTGTTAAACAGCCATCACTAGCACATTAGAGGTTGCTGCCTATGGACATATAATAGGAATCACTGGCCACTTTAATGTCTCCGTATCTTAAATGTCTCATCTCATATGTGTAAACTGTACTCTATACTATACTGTATTTTAGTCACTTTAATTGTTTGTAAATATTGCATCACCCATCTCATATGTATATACTGTACTCTATACTATGTGACTGTCTCAGTCCAATGCTGCTCTGACATGTGTATATAAACGGCTCAAAAAAATAAAGGGAACACTAAAATAACACATCCTAGATCTGAATGAATGAAATATTCTTAGTAAATACTTTTTTCTTTACATAGTTGAATGTGCTGACAACAAAATCACACAAAAATTATCAATGGAAATCAAATTTATCAACCCATGGAGGTCTGGATTTGGAGTCACACTCAGAATTAAAGTGGAAAACCACACTACAGGCTGATCCAACTTTGATGCAATGTCCTTAAAACAAGTCAAAATGAGGCTCAGTAGTGTGTGTGGTCTCCACATGCCTGTATGACCTCCCTACAACGCCTGGGCATGCTCCTGATGAGGTGGCGGATGATCTCCTGGGGGATCTCCTCCCAGACCTGGACTAAAGCATCCGCCAACTCCTGGACAGTCTGTGGTGCAACGTGGCGTTGGTGGATGGAGCGAGACATGATGTCCCAGATGTGCTCAATTGGATTCAGGTCTGGGGAACGGGCGGGCCAGTCCATAGCATCAATGCCTTGCTCTTGCAGGAACTGCTGACACACTCCAGCCACATGAGGTCTAGCATTGTCTTGCATTAGGAGGAACCCAGGGCCAACCGCACCAGCATATGGTCTCACAAGGGGTCTGAGGATCTCATCTCGGTACCTAATGGCAGTCAGGCTACCTCTGGCGAGCACATGGAGGGCTGTGCGGCCCCCCAAAGAAATGCCACCCCACACCATGACTGACCCACCGCCAAACCGGTCATGCTGGAGGATGTTGCAGGCAGCAGAACGTTCTCCACGGCGTCTCCAGATTCTGTCACGTCTGTCACATGTGATCAGTGTGAACCTGCTTTCATCTGTGAAGAGCACAGGGCGCCAGTGGGGAATTTGCCAATCTTGGTGTTCTCTGGCAAATGCCAAACGTCCTGCACGGTGTTAGGCTGTAAGCACAACCCCCACCTGTGGACGTCAGGCCCTCATACCACGCTCATGGAGTCTGTTTCTGACCGTTTGGGCAGACACATGCACATTTGTGGCCTGCTGGAGGTCATTTTGCAGGGCTCTGGCAGTGCTCCTCCTGCTCCTCCTTGCACAAAGGCGGAGGTAGCGGTCCTGCTTCTGGGTTGTTGTCCTTCTGTAGCACAGTTGGTAGAGCATGGCGCTTGTAACGCCAGGATAGTGGGTTCGATTCCCGGGACCACCCATACGTAGAATGTATGCACACATGACTGTAAGTCGCTTTGGATAAAAGCGTCTGCTAAATGGCATATATTATTATTATTATTATTATATATTATATATATTATATTATGTTGCCCTCCTACGGCCTCCTCCACGTCTCCTGCTGTACTGGCCTGTCTCCTGGTAGTGCCTCCATGCTCTGGACACTACGCTGACAGACACAGCAAACCTTCTTGCCACAGCTCGCATTGATGTCTCATCCTGGATGAGCTGCACTACCTGAGCCACTTGTGTGGGTTGGAGACTCCGTCTCATGCTACCACTAGTGAAAGCACCGCCAGCATTCAAAAGTGACCAAAACATAAGCCAGGAAGCATAGGAACTGAGCAGTGGTCTGTGGTCACCACCTGCAGAACCACTCCTTTATTGGGAGTGTCTTGCTAATTGCCTATCATTTCCACCTGTTGTCTATTCCATTTGCACAACAGCATGTGAAATTTATTGTCAATCAGTGTTTCTTCCTAAGTGGACAGTTTGATTTCACAGAAGTGTGATTGACTTGGAGTTACATTGTGTTGTTTAAGTGTTCCCTTTATTTTTTTGAGCAGTGTATATTCTTAATCCATTCCTTACTTAGATTTGCGTGTATTTTCGGTATATGTTGTGAAATGCACAAGCATTTCGCCACACCCGCAATAACATTTGCTAAACACGTGTATGTGACCAATAAAACATGACTTGATTTGATCAGCATTCAGGGCTCGAACCACCCAGTTTATATTTCCAATTTAATTATTATCTGAACAGTACTTGCAATAAAGAGGTGGTTGGCACTGCTGAATTAGAATCTAAAAATGCCACACTGCCTGCTTTTCTGTTGTATCTGCAACATTTTTGTCTGTTCTGAAATTGTCTCTGAAAGGCAACTGATCTCTTGACAGCAAAGTTAAATAGTATCCTATACATTGCCTTCGGAAAGTATTCAGAGCCCTTGACTTTTCCCACATTTTGTTAGGTTACAGCCTTATTCTAAAATGTATTAAAATAGTCAACCCACACACAATACCCCATAATGACAAAGCAAAAATGTATATCTTTGCAAATTTATAAAAACTAAAAACTATTCAGACCCTTTACTTAGTAATTTGTTGAAGCACCTTTGCCAGCAATTACAGCCTCAAGTCTTCTTGGCTATGACGCTACAAGCTTGGCACACCTGTATTTGGGGAGTTTCTCCTCTGCAGATCCTCTCGAGCTCTGTCAGGTTGGATGGGGAGCATTGCTGCAGGTCTCCCCAGAGATGTTCCATCAGGTTTAAGTCAGGGCTCTGGCTAGGCCACTCAAGGACATTCAGAGAGAGACTTGTCCTGAAGCCACTCCTGCATCGTCTTGGCTGTGTTTAGGGTCATTGTCCTGTTGGAAGGTGTACCTTCGCCCCAGTGAGAACCTGCTCCAGAGCGCTCAGGACTTCATCAAGGATCTCTATATTTTGCTCCGTTCGTCTTTGCCTCGATCCAGACTCCCCACAGCATGATTCTGCCACCACCATGCTTCACCGTAGGGATGGTGTCAGGTTTCCTCCAGAAGTGACGCTTGGCATTCAGGCCAAAGAGTTTCATCTTGGTTTCAGCAGACCAGAGAATCTTGTTTCTCATGGTCAGAGTCCTTTAGATTACTTTTGGCAAACTCCAAGTGGGCTGTCATGTGCCTTTTACTGAGGAGTGGCTTCCGTCTGGCCCCTCTACCATAAAGGCCTGATTGGTGGAGTGCTGCAGAGATGGTTATCCTTCTGGAAGCTTTTCCCATCTCCACAGAGGAACTCTGGAGCTCTGTCAGTGTGACTACTGGGTTCTCGGTCACCTCCCTGACAAAGGCCCTTCTCCCCGATTGCTCAGTTTGGCCGGGCGACCAATTCTAGGAAGAGTCTAGTAGTTTCAAACTTCTTCCATTTAAGAAGGATGCAGGCCAGTGTGTCCTTTGGGACCTTCAATGCTACATAATTTATTTTCTACCCTTCCCCAGATCTGTGCCTCAACACAATCCTGTCTCTAATTACAATTAATTCAACCTCATTGCTTGGTTTTTGCTCTGACATGCACTGTCAGCTGTGGGACCTTATATAGACAGGTGTGTGCCTTTCCAAATCATGTCCAATCAATTGAATTTACCACAGGTGGACTCCAATCAAGTTGTAGAAACATCTCAAGGATGATCAATGTAAACAGAATGCACCTGAGCTCAATTACATGTCTCATAGCAAAGGGTCAGAATACTTAAGGGAAAAAATGTATATAAAAAAAAATCAAAGGCCTGTAATGTAACAAAATTTGGAAAAGGTCAAGGGGTCTGAATACTTTCCGAAGGAACGGTGTTGTTCACAGAAAACCCTAGCAGCAGTGAAACCCCCCACACAGTTAAAATGGACCAGATTGCTCAGATATTTCCTTAGATAAGAGTTTCTCTCTCCAGAGGCTGGTGTCCCATGTGCGGAAACAATTGAATCGCCGGCCAGAAGGCCTGATAACAATGGTCTGAGAAAAGACCAGACAGAATCAGGCACCCATTAGTGGTGCTCCAGTCTCCTTTTCACCTCATTTAACACCTGATTTACTTAACAAAAGGCACATCTCAATAGGTGGTCCAGGTATGTCATGACATAGCACAAGTAGGGGGGTGGGGGGGGGCTTTCCTCTTTTTTTCCCTCCTCAATTGTTCCTCAAGCAAGGTGGGAGGCAGATGACATCACAAATTCACATCAGACCAACTCATTGAATACCATACTCCTTGAAGTTTGCAGTTGTGTGTAAAAATAACACATTTTGCTCAAAACATTTTTTTTTTACCACTTTAGTACATGTATTTTACTGTATTTATACTTTTCAACAGGAAAAGTTTGAAGACCACTGGAGGATGTCTCTGGGGCCTCAGACTGAGATAAAGCATTCTAATTGAAACATGCTCAGTGTGCCTTTCAAACAGTTAGGATGCGTAATGTGAACCGACAGGCACTCTGGCTTTCATTGTTTATGGGACTCTATAGCTGTATTGTGTCTGGTTGCAGCTCACAGGAGGTAATAGTACAGTCAAATAAGAAGCCTAATGAGTAAGAGTGTTGCGCTAACAATGCCAAGGTCGTGGGTTCAGTTCTTGCAGGAATCAGATAATATGTACTCACTTCTGTAAATTGCTTTGGATAAACGTGTCTACTAGGTGGCCTTAAAAGACAACTATGATCTAATAAAAGTTAATCTCCAGAAGTTCTTGTCCGATTAAAAGGAGAAATATGGCATATTTGTTAATTTGTTCTCCCTCACACAGACATGAACATAGGGTTGCCTAGTCTGGGACAAAAACGTGATTTTTAATGGAGAATCTCCAATGTTCATAAGGTTTGCTTGGTGTTGTAAAGGATACTGGCCAGAGTGTTGACTCTGCTTTGTATGGACTTCAATAGCCCTCTCTGGGATGTCATGTTCTCCTTGGTCGCCATGGCAATACTGCAGGGAGAGAAGAAGACAGTGACATACACTACTGTTCAACTGTTTGGAGTCACTTAGAAATGTCCTTTTTTTGTCCAGTAAAATATTAAATTAATCAGAAATACAGTGTAGACATTGTTAATACTGTCCCTAGCCATAAGACGTTGAGTAGTTTGGATGAATAAGGTGCCCAGAGTAAACTGCCTGCTACTCAGGCCCAGTTGCTAATATATGTATATTATTAGTAGATTTGGACAGAAGTTTCTAAAACTGTTTGAATGATGTCTGAGTATAACTGAACTCATAAGGCAGGTAAAAATCTGAGAAATAATCCAACCAGGAAGTGGGAAATCTGAGGTTTGTCATTTTTAACTCATTGCCTATCGAATACAGTGTCTATGGGGTCAAATTGCACTTCCTAAGGCTTCCACTAGAGGTCAACAGTCTTTAGAACCTTGTTTGATGCTTCTACTGTGACACTGACATAGACACTGTATTCGATAGGCAATGAGTTGAAAAACTACAAACCTCAGATTTCCCACTTCCTGGTTGGATTTTTTTCCTCAGTTTTTTGCCTGCCATATGAATTCTGTTATATTCACAAACATCATTCAAACAGTTTTAGAAACTTCAGAGTGTTTTCTATCAAAATCTACTAATAATATACATATATTATCAACTGGGCCTGAGTAGCAGGCAGTTTACTCTGGGCACCTTATTCATCCAAGCTACTCAATACTGCCCCCCAGCCATAAGAAGTTAAATCAGAACAAGTTTTCAGCTGTGCTAACATGATGGCAAAGGGTTTTCTAATGATCAATTTAAAATTATGAACTTGGATTAGCTAACACAACGTGCCATTGGAACACAGGAGTGATGGTTGCTGATAATGGGCGCCTGTACGCCTATGTAGATATTCCATTAAAAATCTGCCGTTTCGAGCTACAATGGTCATTTACAATGTCTACACCGTATTTCGAAACAATTTGATGTTATTTTAATGGACAATATTGTTTTGTTGCTTTTCTTTCAAAAACAAAGACATTTTTAAAATGACCCCAAACTTTTGAACGGTAGTTTACATAGGTTAAATAAGAGAGGTGACCCACCCTACAATATCAACCCTGTAAGACTTCTGCTATGTTATAAACAGCTTACAGCATTACAGGGGGAGCTGAGTCACTGAGGACCGGTGGATATTAGCACACAGGAACACTGAGGGATGTACTGCTAGCACACACACACACACACACACACACACACACAACACACAGTGTTTCCCCTAGGTAATTTTTCAGGAGTGGTGGCAAGGGTAGGTGCACACAACATTGTAGAATAATAGTGAAGACACCAAAACTATGAAATAACACATATGGAATCATGTAGTAACCAAAAAGTGTTAAGAAAAATGATATGAGAGTCACCCGTTGCCTTGACAGCTTTGCACACTCTTGGCATTTTCTCAACCAGCTTCACCTGGAATGAGTTTCCAACAGTCATGAAGAAGTTCCCACATATGCTGAGCACTTGTTGGCTGCTTTTCCTTCACTCATCCCAAACCATCTCAATTGGGTTGAGGTCAGGTGATTGTAGAGGCCTTGTCATCTGATGCTTCACTCCATCACTCTCCTTCGTGGTCAAATAACCCTTAACACAGCCTGGAGGTTGGTTGGCTCATTGTCCTGTTGAAAAACAAATGACAGTCGCACTAAGTGCAAACCAGATGGGATGGCATATCACTGCAGAATGCTGTGGTAGCCATGCTGGTTAAGTGAGCCTTGAATTCTAAATAAATCAGACTGTCACCAGCAAAGCACCATAACACCACCTCCTCCATGCTTCATGGTGGGGACCACACATGCGGAGATAATCTGTTCACCTACTCTGCATCTCACAAAGACACGGCGGTTGGAACCAAAAACCTCAAATTTGGAATCAAACCAAAAGGACAGAATTCCACCGGTCTAATGTCCATTGCTCGTGTTTCTTGGCCCAAGCAAGTCTCTTCTTATTGGTGTTCTGTAGTAGTGGTTTCCTTGCAGCAATTCAACCATGAAGCCCTGCTTCACACAGTCTCCTCTGAACAGTTGATGTTGAGATGTGTCTTGTCACTTGAACTCTGAAGCATTCATTTGGGCTGCAATTTCTGAGGCTGATAACTCTAAATAACTTGTCCTTTGAAGCAGAGGTAACTCTGGGTCTTCCTTTCCTGTGGCGGTCCTCATGAGAGAGTTTTATCATTGCGCTAGATGGTTTTTGCGACTGCACTTGAAGAAACTATCAAAGTTTTTGAAATCTTCCAGATTGACTGACCTTCATGACGTAAAGTAATGTATTTGCTTATTTGAGCTGTCCTTGCCATAATATGGACTTGGTCTTTTACCAAATAGGGCTGTCTTCTGTATACCACCCCTACCTTGTCACAACACAACTGATTGGCTCAAACGCATTGAGGAAAGAAATTCCACACAAATTAACTTGCACAAAGGCACACCTATTAATTGAAATGCATTCCAGGTGACTACCTTATGAAGCTGGTTGAGAGAATCCAGTTAGTTAAATATATTTTGGCAGGTAACACTCAACTCCTTTTAGCCCGGCACCTTAATCCACAGCCCAAAACCCCTCTCCCAATTACTTCCCTTATAATGTGCTAAGACCTCAAATAAGACAGTATTTGGCAACATACTGATAGTTGTTTTTAAGTGGAATTCCTGGATTTAAATACAGGTGTATTCAAATGTATTCACTGGCGTTGTGCTCTGGATACAGGCAGACTCTTTTTGGGGGGCAGCGAGTAGAAAAAAGGTTGGGATCAAACAGATGTAAACTATTTATCCCTGGTTACAAATATGGGAACAAATCTGTTGTCGCTAATTGCCTAGCTGCAGGGACAGGTAGGATTACGCAACAGTCTGCCCTGGCCTCAGAGACTGTAACAAGGTGACAACAGTAAAACACGAAAGGGTGTCCTGGGGGCCCCCTAGGCCAGGTATGGCCCTTGGTGAGCAGAACCCATGGGGGGGGGGGGTCAACCAGACTTGTTTACATGGCTGTCAGAACCTAGTATACTGAGCCTGGTTGTCAGATTAGTGACTTGGTCAGGTGAGTGAGCATGTGTGCGTGTTTGGTGTTTTGAGTGAGTTTGACCAAGCAAGGATGTGAGTGCACTGTGTGTTTGAGTGTGTATGCATGGGTGCGAGTGTGTTTGATTGAGAAAGTGTGGTTGTTTAAAATTTGTACTCTGTTTTCTTTGTAAGTACAATGTGAGTCTGAGTAAATACAGTAAGCGTGTGCAACACCTCTTGCAGGGTATTGCTGACGGGACAAGCTCTCTCTATGCCAAGGGTCTAGCTCATATATCATGTTCTCCAGAGTCAGAGGGGAAGACTGATCGCCTCTCTTCCCAAAGCCCAACACTGCTGACGGACTGTAACACTGGGCCAGCGTTAGCGCTATGCTAATGTGCTACTGGCAATCAGAGCTGCTATCTGATAGGGGCTAGTCGAATGCTAACTCATACACACACCGACTCAACCTGGCTGAACACCAGCTCAATGCTAAACTAGCTTAGCTCATCACCGTTCACATCTCAAGGAAAATGACCTGAAGTAAACTCGCTGTGGAGCTTCTAGATATGTTTATTGAGACCAATTCTCACCAGTCTAACTGCAATTTGAAAGACCTAAATATGGAGATGTTAATGTAACTACCACAAACAACAGCATTTTTGTGCTGTAAGAATCTCACCCTTTCCTTTCTGCTTCGGGGTACTCACTGGAGTACCTGATTAACTGTTACTCTCAAAACATTGCAGGTGCCCTCCTCGTCCCCACAGGACATACAGTGCCTTGCGAAAGTATTCGGCCCCCTTGAACTTTGCGACCTTTTGCCACATTTCAGGCTTCAAACATAAAGATATAAAACTGTATTTTTTTGTGAAGAATCAACAACAAGTGGGACACAATCATGAAGTGGAACGACATTTATTGGATATTTCAAACTTTTTTAACATCTGAAAAATTGGGCGTGCAAAATGATTCAGCCCCCTTAAGTTAATACTTTGTAGCGCCACCTTTTGCTGCGATTTTGACTTGAATGGCCAAGTCAAAGTCCAGACCTGAATCCAATCGAGAATCTGTGGAAAGAACTGAAAACTGCTGTTCACAAATGCTCTCCATCCAACCTCACTGAGCTCGAGCTGTTTTGCAACGAGGAATGGGAAAATGGGAGACATACCCCAAGCGACTTACAGCTGTAATCGCAGCAAAAGGTGGCGCTACAAAGTATTAACTTAAGGGGGCTGAATAATTTTGCACGCCCAATTTTTCAGTTTTTGATTTGTTAAAAAAGTTTGAAATATCCAATAAATGTCATTCCACTTCATGATTGTGTCCCACTTGTTGTTGATTCTTCACAAAAAAATACAGTTTTACATCTTTATGTTTGAAGCCTGAAATGTGGCAAAAGGTCGCAAAGTTCAAGGGGGCCGAATACTTTCGCAAGGCACTGTAATAACACAAATAATCAAGAGAACAAAGAAATAAGCTTCATTATCTTTTCTCTGTGTGCGTGTGTGTCTTGTTAGGCGTGTTCAAGACTTCCGAGAGAACCGGTAATGATGGTGACTTTCTCATCCAGTGTAATTTTCTGCTTCACTTAAACAAGAGGAAGGAGAGTGGGAGAGGGAGGCTGGGGTGGCTGGACGGGAAGAGGCGCAGCATGGCTCACCAGTCCACTTAATGAAGCACCTGCGCCAGTAGCCTCCCCTATGGGCAGCAATCTGTGGGTGGACTGCGGCAAGGAGAGAAATGGATAGGAGGGGGAGGGAGGGAAGGATTGATGGATAGATTGAGGGTGGGTGGGTGGAGGAGGTTGGGCTGGTTGGCCACACATGACTGGGGACACCCCTTATGGCATATGAGGCAGAGGCAACAGGGAGGCTGAGATGGTGGGAGGGATAGCGGCATAGTCCACTTCCACTCTCCTCAAACTGTGCTTGACATTATCAGCCCACTTAGGCCTGAAAGCTGATCTTGTATCCATCTCTGGGCTAATGGTGTAATCTCTTCATCTAATGGTGTCACAGTGGATGTTAAGAGGTGGGGTCAGAGGCAAAGCGCTCCACACAGGTCACCATCTGATTTGTCAGGATCACTAATGTCTCTGTACTCGACTCTTTAGACTTCACCTCATGCCCATGGAGATGTCTAACATCCACTGTAGCTATTTGGAGGACATTAATATTGACTACATACTATGCTGTTTTTTTCTTAAATATTGTACGTTGTCATATGGGAGTATTGTTTACCGATACAAACTTGTCGTGTGACACCGCAGTGTGAGCTTCTGTGTTTACGGTCGGCAGGAATTTAGCTACGTGGGAATTGCAGGGAAAAAAGAGAATTCAGCTAACTGTCACATGACAAGAAAATGTACTTTCTATAAAAGGAGAAAGCCAACTCTGTTCGTTGGGCTTTAACTGTGTAAGGTGAGTGGATTGTTAAACTGCTCCATTTTTGCATATCTTATAATAAAGTTGTTTGAAAGAATCTTCAGTCCCTCTTCCTATAGAATTTTTACCACACCAACCCCTGTGGTAGCAATTCTATAGGTTGTGGTAGAAATTATATATATCAGTACCAGTCAAAAGTTTGGAAACACCTCGTCATTCAAGGGTTTTCCTTTATTTTTACTATTTTCTACATTGTAGAATAGTAGTGAATACATCAAAACTATGAAATAACACATACGGAATCATGTAGTAACCAAAAAAGTTTTCAAACAAATCCAAATAAACATACATTTACATATATATCTTAGATTCTTCAAAGTAGCCACCCTTTGCCTTGATGACAGCTTTGCACACTCTCGGCACTCTCAACCAGCTTCACCTGGAATGCTTTCCCAACAGTCTTGAAGTTCCCACATATGATGAACACTTGTTGGCTGCTTTTCCTTCACTCTGCAGTCCAACTCATCCCAAACCATCTCAACTGGGTTGAAGCACTCCATCACTCTCCTTCTTGGTCAAATAGCACTTACACAGCCTGGAGGTGTGTTGGGTCATTGTCTTGTTGAAAAAAAATTCTAGTCCCACTAAGCGCAAACCACATGGGATGGCGTATCGCTGCAGAATGCTATGGTAGCTATGCTATGCTGGTTAAGTGTGCTTGAAATCTAAATAAATCACTGACCATGTCACCAGAAAAGCACCCTCACACCTCCATGCTTCACGGTGGGAACCACACATGCGGAGATCATCCGTTCACCTACTCTGCGTCTCACAAAGACAAGGCAGTTGGAACCAAAAATCTCAGATTTGGACTCATCAGATCAAAGGACAGATTTCCACTGGTCTAATGTCCATTCCTCGTGTTTCTTGGCCCAAGCAAGTCATCTTACTGGTGTCCCAATTTGACCATGAAGCCCTGATTCAAGCAATTTCCTCTGAACAGTTGAAGTTGAGATGTGTGTTACTTGAACTCTGAAGCATTCATTTGAGCTGCAATTCCTGAGGCTGGTAACTAACGAACTTATCCTCTGCAGTAGAGGTAACTCTGGGTCTTGCTTTCCTGTGGCAGTCCTCATGAGAGAGTTTCATCAAAGCGCTTGATGGTTTTTGCAACTGCATTTGAATAACTTTTCAAAGTTCTTGACATTTTCAGTATTGACTGACCATGTCTTATTTGAGCGGTCCTTGCCATAATATAGACTTGGTCTTTTACCAAATAGGGCTATCTTCTGTATACCACCCCTACCTGTCACAACACAACTGATTGGCTCAAACGCATAACGAAAGAAATTCCACACAAATTAACTTGCACAAAGGCACACCTGTTAATTGAAATGCATTCCAGGTGACTACCTCATGAAGCTGGCTGAGAGAATCACAAGAGTGTGCAAAGCTGTCATCAAGGCAAAGGGTGGCTACTTCGAAGAATCTCAAATATATTTTGATTTGTTTAACACTTTTCTGCTTACTAAATAATTCCTTACGTTATTTCATAGTTTTGATGTCGTCACTATTATTCTACAATGTAGAAAATAGTACAAATAAAGAGAAACCCCCATGAGTAGGTTTGTCCAAAATTTGACTGGTACTGTATATGTGTTGAGTGTGAGAGTGTGTGAGTGCCTATACTCGTGGGTACTGAAGAAGAAAAAAAAATCCCAACAAGGATAGTAAAACAAGAAATTCTCCCTCGTGGGGATATTTCCCAGTTATTTTAGGTTCAGGGTTACAATTAGGGGTAATGGTTAGGTTTAAGGGTCCGGGAAAATTGGATTTTGAATGGAAATACATTTTAGGTCCCCACAATGATAGTAAAACATATGCTGTGTGAGAGAGAATGTCTGTCTGCATTAGGCTTACCTTATTGTGTCATCCATCAGGCGGTCAGAGCTGCAAGGAGAGAGAGGAGAAAAGAGAAGAAGGAGATGGTTAGTTTCTGAGCTGAGACAGCAGCAGTGTGGTGATCTGGGGGAGACTGACTGACTTTGTCTCCACATCTCTCTGGGAGTCAGGATCAGGCAAGAAGCAATCGATGCCAAGCTACCCAGAGTTCTGATCAGGTCCATGGGCTCGCTGCGCTTGGCCGGGAACCCCCTTCCCTCCCTCCCCAGCAGCACCCAGCCTAACAGAGCCGATGAGCTGAAATACTAAACTTTGATTTATGTTGTGGGCCTTCATTCCAATTTCTCATAGACTTCAATGCATGATCTCCAAAAGAAAATACAGAGTTGCTTTTGTGCATCTTGAGTTAGGATGAGGAACCACTGAATGTATCACAGGGCACAGATGGGGTCATAAATACCAAATGATTTGATGGGATTGCTTATGACAGCTGTTGTGTCACCTTTATGACAGCTCTATGGCATTGCATTCACTGAGGTGAAAGGTCACATGAAAAATTCATAACAGGAGTCATGTCCTGTCCACACACATCAGCCTGCAGTCAGGGATAGCATTGTCAACACAGTATGGTACTACTATGGCTTTCTCTATAGCCGACAGAGTTGACTTTATTGGCTACAGCAGCATTGCGGTTATCTTCACAAATCAAATATTTCTTGAATCAAAAAACATATTCCCAACAGATATAAAATGTCATCTTGTCAATTTTTTTCAACTAAAACAACCCCTCTCAGAGGCGCATAAAACAGTGTTAAATAAATCTTCGGCCTAATTCTTTAGAATGTCATGTCATTGTCAGGTGGTTTTAGGGGAGGTGTGGAAAACATATCTACTGTGATCTGTCCATCCATCTCTACATCTCATAAAAAGGAGGAATGACTGTCTAACAGGTTTCAGCTCCATTACATGTATACTACGTAGAAGCGAGAGAAAGGCCGCACTAAGCTCCTAAAGTGCTTTCCTTCACTCTCTCCCTCCAACCCTCGCTCTGAGCGAGCCTAGCACTAACACCACAGCTAACACTTTGCATGATAATGCTGCATGACCAGACAGGAGGGGGTCGAAGGAGAGAGGTGGTGAGAAACCCTCTCCTGAATGTACAGTTGAAGTCGGAGGTTTACATACACTTGGGTTGGAGTCATTAAAACTTGGTTTTTCAACCAGGCCACAAATGTCTTGTTAACGAACTATAGTTTTGGCAAGTCGGTTAGGACATCTACTTTGTGCATGACAAGTAATTATTCCAACAATTGTTTACAGACAGATTATTTCACTGTATCACAATTCCAGTGGGTCAGAAGTTTACATAAACTAAGTTGATTGTGCCTTTAAACAACTTGGAAAATTCCAGAAAATTATGGACATGGCTTTAGAAGCTTCTGATTGACTAAAATTATGTCAATTAGCCTATTGGAGGTGTACCTGTGGATGCATTTCATGGCCTACCTTCAAACTCAGTGCCTCTTTGCTTGACATCATGGGAAAATCTAAATAAATCAGCCAAGATCTCAGAAAAAAAATTATACCTCCACAAGTCTGGTTTATCCTTGGGAGTAATTTCCAAAATGCCCGAAGGTACCACGTTCATCTGTACAAACAATAGTAAACAAGTATAAACACCATGGGAACATGCAGCTGTCATACCGCTCAGGAAGGAGACGTGTTCTGTCTCCTAGAGATGAACGTACTTGTGTGAAAATTTCAAATAAATTCCAGAACAACAGCAAAGGACCTTGTGAAGATGCTGGAGGAAACAGGTACAAAAGTATCTATATCCACAGTAAGACAAGTCCTATATCGACATAACCTGAAAGGCCGCTCAGCAAGGAAAAAGCCACTGCTCCAAAACCGCCATAAAAAAGCCAGACTACGGTTTGCAACTGCACATGGGGACAAAGATTGTACTTTTTGGAGAAATGTCCTCCGGTCTGATGAAACAAATGGTCCTTCTGTAGCTCAGTTGGTAGAGCATGGCGCTTGTAACGCCAGGGTAGTGGGTTCGATTCCCGGGACCACCCATACGTAGAATGTATGCACACATGACTGTAAGTCGCTGTGGATAAAAGCGTCTGCTAAATGGCATATATTATTATTATTATTATAATCGTTTGGCCATAATGACCATTGTTATGTTTGGAAGAAAAGGGGGAGGCTTGCAAGCTAAAGAACACCATCCCAACCATGAAACATTGGGGTGGCAGCATCATGTTGTGGGGGTGCTTTGCTGCAGGAGGGACTGGTACACGTCACAAAATAGATGGCATCATGAGGGAGGACAATTGTGTGGATATATTGAAGCAACATCTCAAGACATCAGTCAGGAAGTTAAAGCTTGGTTGCAAATGGGTCTTCCAAATGGACAATTACCCCGAGCATACTTCCAAAGTAGTGAAAAAATGGCTTAAGGACAACAAAGTCAAGGTATTGGAGTGGCCATCACAAAGCCCTGACCTCAACCCTATAGAAAATTTGTGGGCAGAACTGAAAAGGCGTGTGCGAGCAAGGAGGCCTACAAACCTGACTCAGTTACACCAGCTCTGTCAGGAGGAATGGGCCAAAATGCACTGAACTTATTGTGGGAAGCTTGTGGAAGGCTACCTGAAACGTTTGACCCAAGCTAAACAATTTAAAGGCAATGCTACCAAATTCTAATTGAGTGTATGTAAACTTCTGACCCACTGGGAATGTGATGAAAGAAATAAAAGCTGAATTAAATCACTACTATTATTCTGACCTTTCACATTCTTAAAATAAAAAAGTGGTGATCCTACTTCAACTGTATGCATGTATTCCTACCACTCCTTACTTCCTACTACCCATGGTACCTCATCCTATCCCAGTCTTGTTGTGTATGTGGGGTGTCACCTCATACGGTGTCAGCCAACCCATTGAAGACAAAGCCTGTGAGATTAGCACTGTTAGCACTGTGCTGCTAATTGTTATTAATGGCCCCATTTGCTGCTGACGAGGCACTTTACTAGATCTCTCCTTCTCTCAAGCTATAGTCTCTCTCCCTGTCCTATATTGTTACAAAGCTCTCTTTAGGCAGCAGCATGGAAATTGCTAACTCCCTAATTTCCCATAACATCATCTCTCCCTTCATCCCCCTCTTTCAGCTAGCCTAGCGTTAACACCCCAGGTAACACTTTGCATGCTAATGCTGCATAACCAGACAGGAGGGAAGGAGGGAGGGGATGAGGGACCCTCTCCTGAATGTATCTGAGAGGTGTGCTATATCATTTTCACTGTCAGTCAAAGTCAGGCTTACATCATATCTTCCACCTAAATTCACCTGGTCAGTCTAGGTCATTGAAAGAGCAGGTGTTCATAACGTTTTGTAAACTCAGTGTATACCGGACTTGAATATGAACACACAGCCAAAATAGTACCACTCCTAACCTCTTACTGCCCACAGTTCCCAATCCTATCCTTCAAACAAATAGCTTTGCTATCATCCCTAGCCCCCATCACTGTGACACAGTACCAATCACCTCAGAGCTCACCTTCAGACACAGCTAGCTGGTGTGTCACCTCATACAGTGTCATTCATCTGCAGCCAACCCGTTGACATATTAAGCCTGTGAGCACTGTTAGCAATGTGCTGCTAATTGTTATAAATGGTCCGTTGCTGCTGACAAGGCCCTTTACTCCGTCTCTCTTCCTGTCCTTCAGCAATTGTCTCAGTGACATTGGACCCCCCATTTTGTGGTTGTACAGAGAGCCTCACACACAGGTTATCCAAAAAAAAGTATGGAGCTCAAAAACAGATAAATTACTACTAGCTTACCCTAGACTCATTCATCTACATTAAGTCAAATGAATAAAAGTGTAGGCTGCCTTTCACCTAGGGTGGGAGTTCTGTAACTAAGTATTTATTGATGAACCAAACACAAACAAGTCTTTATTGCTATTATCCCAAATTGTTGTTACAGAGCTCTCTTTAGGCAACAGCATGGAACTTGCCAACTCCCTCATTTCCCCTAAGATCACAGAAAATTCCAAAATTAAGTTGATCTTCCCTTCTCCCTCCCCCAGTTTAACTTGAACACATTTGTCGGATGGCTGTCCTTTGTAAGTGTGACGAGATAATGGCTAACGTCGTGAAGTGCCTCAACAGAGAGAAATAATGTTGTGAATCTGAACTACAGTGAATGCAACACAGCCAGCTGCACACAGAGACCAGGCACTGCTTCACAGTGTCTCAAATGGCACCCTATTCCCTATATTAGACAGTGAACTACTTTTGACGGGCCCTGGTCAAAAGTAGTGCACTATATAGGGGATAAGGTGCCATTTCTTCACAGTGGAAGACAGAAGAGCCAGGAAGCATTGCACTTCCTGTATATATTACAGCATTATGGATGCTAACCAATTAGAATGGAGCTAATGGTGGTGGGATGGGATGACTGTTACAGTATATGGGCAATGGGCAGCATCTTACAATAAATAATGCTGTAATGGAAATACTGTACGCATACTGAAGACAAGGCAATCTGCTGCACCTGTAGCTTTGTGTGGCTTTTAAAAAGGAGCACCCCCGCCCCACCCTTTTCCTGAACCGACCGACAAGAGCGAGTGTGTGTGTGTGTGGGGACAGGTTAATTAATCCCAAGGTATATTGTTGTGATGTTGATGGAACCAGGCAGTAACATCTAAGCTAGAGATAATGAGGTTTAGCTGGAGCCAGTCAGAATAAATAATTTGTTTGGTCTTCCAGGCCCTGAATGACTAAGAGGGATGGGCTCAGGAGAACCAGGATCTTGCTCCCCTGAGTAGGAGAGTCCCCAGAGTCTTCTTCCCTAGCCTGGAGGAAGAGCGCATGGCGAGAACTCTCCTCCATCTAGTTCCACAGACCCTAATAACCTCTGAGCAGGCACACATATTCTTCTAGTGTCACAGTCCCCCCCCTTGCGGCTCAAGTTGCTCATCAAAAACAATTGTCACAGCACTTTATTTCCTCATTTAAATCAATACTGGTAATGTCTCAGAGAAAAGAGGATAAACAAAAACAAAGTAGCAGTCAGTAGTGAGTTTAGTTCTCCTTTCACGGGAACAGGACACCAGAGAGTATTGCTTGGTCATTGGTGGACAAACCTCAATTATTGGTCGGAACAATTATGATTTTATATTCTGCTAGACAGGATGCGGTTGTGATAGTCAAAGCAATTGTAATCATGTCATATACAATAGTACTACACAATGTCTCGGCTTTGCGAAAGCACACACACTTCATCCCCCCCCCAGTGATTCATGTCCTCCAGGGGCAGTAGGGGATGCGGGCTTGGCCATCCTTCCATCCTGTGCCACCTGGCTTTACTGAGAGAGACAGATCTGACTGGCAAGGGCCCCTTTTTACTAATGGGATGACCCCTGCCTGACAACCACATATTTTTATGGTTAGGACAGGAAGGAACAGCACAACTCGAGGAAGGGGAGAAAGAGAGTAGGGGGGGCAGCACGACAGAGGGAGGAGGACAGCGAGAGGGAAGGGCAGCAGGACTAGGAGAGGAGGGAGAGAAAGGAGGGCGAGGCAAGTATAGAGCTAAGTTGGTCTGGCTCGTGTCCAAGGGGAAGAAATAGGTAGTCAAATCAGGGCAGAGATCTTGATCATCAGGGCAGAGATCTTGATCATCAGGGCAGAGTTCTTGATTATCAGGGTGGAGAGAGAGTGTAGACAATAGAGTAGGAGGGGAAACAATATTAGGGTTATTTAGTGAGATGTTTTAACATCATGTCTCACTTCCAACAAATACACAAGTTGTGTGTTCCTACACAAAACTGTTGTAGCTTCTTATCAAACCATTATGGGTACAATTGCATTTAGTGAGATGGTTTAACTAAACATGGTTTTGTCATTTCATTGCTCCGAAAATAACATGTTCGTTATGTCTTGATTCCTGCTTTAAAACTTACTGGAACATAAAAAGGGGGTTGTTATGGGACATTGGCTGCGTTAGGATTATCTACCCTTCCTGAAGCGTGTACTTTCAAATCTCTGATCCACCTCTACGCAGACGACACCATTCTGTATACTTCTGGCCCTTCTTTGGACACTGTTAACAACCCTCCAGGCAAGCTTCAATGCCATACAACTCTCCTTCCTTGGCCTCCAATTGCTCTTAAATACAAGTAAAACTAAATGCATGCTCTTCAAACGATCGCTGCCTGCACCTGCCCGCCTGTCCAACATCACTACTCTGGACGGCTCTGACTTAGGTATTTGTCCACATATTCTAGGTGTCTGGTTAGACTGTGGTCCTTCTGTAGCTCAGTTGGTAGAGCATGGCGCTTGTAACGCCAGGGTAGTGGGTTCGATTCCCGGGACCACCCATACGTAGAATGTATGCACACATGACTGTAAGTCGCTTTGGATAAAAGCGTCTGCTAAATGGCATATATATTATTATTATATTATTAGACTGTAAACTCTCCTTCCAGACCCACATCAAACATCTCCAATCCAAAGTTAAATCTAGAATTGGCTCCCTATTTCGCAACAAAGCATCCTTCACTCATGCTGCCAAACATACCCTTGTAAAACTGACCATCCTACCAATCCTCGACTTTGGCAATGTCATTTACAAAATAGCCTCCAATACCCTACTCAACAAATTGGATGCAGTCTATCACAGTGCAATCCGTTTTGTCACCAAAGCCCCATATACTACCCACCATTGCGACCTGTACGCTCTCGTTGGCTGGCTCTCGCTTCATACTCGTCGCCAAACACACTGGCTCCATGTCATCTACAAGACCCTGCTAGGTAATGTCCCCCCTTATCTCAGCTCGCTGGTCACCATAGCATCTCCCACCTGTAGCACACGCTCCAGCAGGTATATCTCTCTAGTCACCCCCAAAACCAATTCTTTCTTTGGCTGCCTCTCCTTCCAGTTCTCTGCTGCCAATGATTGGAACGAACTACAAAAATCTCTGAAACTGGAAACACTTATTTCCCTCACTAGCTTTAAGCACCAACTGTCAGAGCAGCTCACAGATTACTGCACCTGTACATAGCCCACCTATAATTTAGCCCAAACAACTACCTCTTTCCCTACTGTATTTAATTAATTAATTTAGCTCCTTTGCACCCCATTATTTTTATTTCTACTCTGCACATTCTTCCATTGCAAAACTACCATTCCAGTGTTTTACTTGCTATATTGTATTTACCTTGCCACCATGGCCTTTCTTTGCCTTTACCTCCCTTATCTCACCTCATTTGCTCACATCGTATATAGACTTGTTTATACTGTATTATTAACTGCATGTTTGTTTTACTCCATGTGTAACTCTGTCGTTGTATGTGTCGAACTGCTTTGCTTCACCTTAGCCAGGTCGCAATTGTAAATGAGAACTTGTTCTCAACTTGCCTACCTGGTTAAATAAAGATGATTAAAAAAAAGAAAAGAAATCCATGAGGGTGCGGGGGGTGTATAAGGAATGGACTGGTGTGAGGAATATGGTGGAAACTCCTTCCAGCTAGGCTTGCACCAATCCAACGCATGATTGTTAGTGAACGAGTGCACACCCCGCGAACAGTAGAGAGCTGGAACGAAGGCAGGTTGTCCATATGAAGGAACCATCTGGACTATAGGTGTCAGGTCAGGAGGACCAATAGGAATGCAGCAAATGACCATGAGGAGATGCAGGATAGTGGTTTAAAATAATTACTCTGCAAAGTCGCTGGTTGAGGGACACCATAGCCAAAAGGCAGTGTTCTCATATGGTACCTGACCAGTCAGACCTCTGAAGGCCAGATGGGTCACACATATAAACAGGTGTTCCATTCCAATATAAACTGTCTTAACCTCACACAATTACATCAGCCACAGCATCACACATGTACCACCAAAACATAGCCAATGGTAAAAAATACAAAATAAAGGCTGGATACTGCATTATGAATAACCATAACCAACCCCTTTGTTGCACAGTTTTCCCATTTTGTCAAGAATAGATAAATGTTGCCCCAAGAGGAGATAAAACATTCAGTTTTAAAGCTGTTTTGGTAAAAGTCTGAGGGATGGGGCTGGAGAACTACTCTTACATAGATAGCTCTGGACGTAAAGACTGTCCATCCACGGAATGAAAATGATAGAACCATTCAAAACATGGTAAACTGATTGGGTAAGAAAGTTGCACTAAGCTCATGTGGCATAATTTATATTCTTCAAGAATCAATGGCTATATCTCAGAAAAGTCCCAAAAAAGTATGTATTGATCTCACAGTAGCTTTAAAAAGTTGCTAAGACCAAATGCTTCCAGGGTCTAAGGCACCAAAATTGTGAAAACTGTGCAAATCCACCTACATTCATAGATTATCAAATTGTAAAGCTGTTTTTGTCAAACTTAGCATGCACGCACATATTGGTTCAGGAAAATACACAGGCGTCTGATTCTCAACATGGCTTGTTAGTCAAGAACCAAAAAGCAGTACTGGTACCTTGACGTCAATGAACACACAGCTACAACATTTCCACCCAGTCAGCAGATAAGGTCTATTGGACAGTTAACTCCATACAAATCTGTAATGTTGATCATGTTATTTTGGGCTCATCACAGGCATAAGAGTCCGAATCAATCAGAAAAACCACCAAGACAGAAAACGAGACAAATCAACGTGAAACAACTCTCTATCCGGTAGAAAGAAGGTAATGTTGCTCCTGGCTCTATTGGCTCCTGTAGCCGTCCACTCTCAGTAAACCCTGCCTTTATAGTGTTCTGACATCTACAACCATGACAACACCCAACCCAGCAGCATCTACAGCTTCTACCTACTTGGCCCAACGTCCGGCGTGCAGGTGTACTGGCCACTGACGGCAGGATGGACGGCACAGGCGATGGGATCACTACAAGAGAGGGTTTGGCAACGCAGATGGAGAGTATTGGCTGGGGCTGGAGGACATATTCCATCTTACCCGGAGGAGGAAGTATGAGGACGGACATGAGCTGAGGAAGGACATGGAGGACTTTGAGGGGAAACAAGAGAGTTTGCCAAGTACTCCTCCTCTGTGGGTCCAGGAGCTGACGACGACACACTGCACAACACTGGATTCACCAACAGGGAAGCAGGTGATTCAATGTCCTACCACAGCGGTCAAAAGTTGACAGAGATCAAGACGTGATATTGATTTAAACTGCACTTGAGAGTTAATGAGGGCGTTTTGGTATAATGTGTGTGCTCTGACAAGCCCTAATGGTGTGTATGTATGGGGAGTTGATGATTACTTCCTTCCCGTTGGTGTTAACTAGCTATCCCGGAAAGATGACCTCTCTTAAGTCTATTAGCATGGTACCTGCAGTCTCTCTGGCCACTCTAGTGGAGTAGTATGACAGTGTCTTCCCATCGGTCTTACAGCTGTTGATGACCTAAAGCCTCATTTATACCCCACGCAAGTATGCAATGCAAGACTGCAATTAGCTACTCATTGGAGCTTGAGTCAAGATCCGAATCAAATGAGCGTGTAAACTTTTTAGGACTAACTATTTGGCTAGAGACAAAGACTTAAGATGTAAGCCATATAAAAAGGTGCCAAAATCAATATAAAAAGTGTCTTAACAGGGCGTTGGGCCACAACGAGCCGCTTCAATGCACATAGATTCTACAAGTGGCTGGAACTCTATTTGTAGGGATGGAGAAAAGAAAGTGCAAAATCAGAAAAATGACATTGTAGTGCAACATGCGTCAAATTAATGAGCCAATGAAATGGTCCAATGCTGCCATTTTTGGATCAATATGAAATAATTTCTGGGTAACAATTAAGTACCCTGCTGTAATAGATTTCCATTCAAAAGGAAAAAAGTTTGAGCAAAAATAATTCAAGCAAGAATTGTTCTAGGACAGTCTGAGCAGGAAGGGGGAGCTGAAAACTAGCTGTTGTTGGCAGAAAGGTTTAAATTCTTTGTTATTGGTCTATTAATCATGGTGACAGCTGGGTGAGGATAGTGGTGAGGGGGGTAAGGAGGACAGCCGGTTGAGAGTGAGGGGTTGACACCCACCTGACAAAGCTGTTATTAGAGGTTCGTTGAATTAATAAAAGGCAAGGTGGCCAATGGAAGGAAGAAAGGATGACCGGTAAAAGTCTGGACCTTCAGTCTGCTGTGGTGGTCAGCTAGTAAATCATTAGGTGCAGAAGGGGGGACTGTTGAGAGCTGCGGCAGAAGCTGATTCATGGCATTTTTATAAGCGCCAATGAGACTGGGGACGGATGTGTGTGTTGCGCACTCGCTCTCAGGCTTTATGGTTCAGTTGTAGAGGGGAGGTAGGACAAGATAGGGATATGTGTATCCTCGCGGTGGGCACAGCTACAACCAGGGTATTCTCCATCCTGCCTCTTAGCTCAGTGCTCTGTTGTTGCGGTCATTAAAATCAGCCATTAGAACAAAGCGAATTCTCTGTGGCATTGCAATTTATCCTCTAGAAACCTACCTTTTCTAGGAGCAAAACTTCCCAGCAAGTGCAGAGATCAATGACTTGCATTGCGGAAGGCATCCACACACTACTGCATTCTGTCACACACAGTCCACAATGCCTCCTAAATCAGAAAGAAACTACTTGGATTAACCTTCATAACTTTTTCAGATAGAAACTTCGGTACTGTCTTGATAACTTTTATGAGACAAAGGGGGTGAGTGAGCAGATCGATGCCAGATTAGGAAATCAAATAGCTAATTAAATAGGCATGGCTCCAAGGCTCAGTGGTGCTGTCAATCATCCAGTGAGGAAAATTGACCCCGTTATGTGATCAATCAAACTGGACCTCATGTGATTCTTCAACCATGATCAATCAGCCTCAGCTCTGCTAGGAGTATGTCCGTTTCATTGATGGATCAAACAAGACAGATATTGGAGAAAGATACTTTTTAAACAAAAATAAAAACCACAGTCTTGTTACAGCTTCTCATTGGGACTGTGTGTGTGAGAGAGATTTATGTCCACGCTACTGAGAACTGACAAACGGAGGGAGGGAGAAATGGTGTGTGTGAGATAGTACTGGCACGAGAGGTGATGGGGAGACACCATGAGGAATAAAAGGAGGTAGAGGAAATCACGTGAGTGTGAATAAGACTGGAAAAACACAGTGTACAAAACATTAAGAACATCTTCCTGATATTGAGTTGCACCCCCCTTTGGTGTCTAAAACCTTCCACAGGGATGCAGGCCCATGTTGACTCCAATGCTTCCCATAGTTGTGTCAAGTTGGCTGGATGTCCTTTGAGTGGTGGACCGTTCTTGATACACACGCGAAACTGTTGAGTATGAAAATCCCAGCAACGTGCCTACCACCATACCATACGCACTTAAATCTTTTGACTTGCCCATTCACCCAATGAATGGCACACACACACACACAATCCATTCCTCAATTGTCTCAAGGCTAAAAAAAAAATCCTTCATTGAAGTAGATTTAACAAGTCACATGAATAAGGGATCATAGCTTTCACCTGGATTCACCTGGTCAGTCTATTTAATGGAAAGAGCAGGTGTCCTTAATGTTTTGAACATTCAGTGTACATGTACAGGACTGTAGATTCCTTCACTTTTTATGCCAATAAAGTTTCTTGAATTGAAAGAAAGAGTGCATGAGAAAGCGCTCTCTCATTCCACCACTGTGGCCCATCTCACATCTGCTACTACTGAGGCAGTACAGAACTACGTGAAACCAGAGTGGCACTTACAGGTCTCTCAGCTTCTGGGATGTAAATAAATAAATAAATAAATAAAATATATATATTTTTTTTTTAAAGAGTACAAGGCAAAGTCAAGCCACTGAGAAGAGGGACTGATGAAAGTGGTGTTCTATAAATTGATCCATCATCAAGTACGCAACAATTTTGCCGTGCCTAGGTCCATATAGCCTTCACTTAGTTATGAGGTTAAATTAAAATCACACAACAATGTGTGATACAGTGCATTCAAAGTATTCAGACCCCTTAACTGTTTGAACATCTTGTTACGTTACTGCCTTATTCTTTTTTGGGGTCAATCTACACACAACACCCCATAATGACAAAGCAAAAACAGGTTTTTAGAAAACACTAAAAAATAACATTTACATGAAGTATTCAGACCCTTTATTCAGTACTTTGGCAGCATTACAGCATCAATTCTTCTTGGGAATGACGCTACAAGCTTGGCACACCTGTATTTGGGGAGTTTCTCCATTCTTCTCTGCGGTTCCATAATTTTTTTTATTTTTATTTCACCTTTATTTAACCAGGTAGGCTAGTTGAGAACAAGTTCTCATTTGCAACTGCGACCTGGCCAAGATAAAGCATAGCAGTGTGAACAGACAACACAGAGTTACACATGGAGTAAACAATTAGCAAGTCAATAACACAGTAGAAAAAAAAAATGGGCAGTCTATATACAATGTGTGCAAAAGGCATGAGGAGGTAGGCGAATAATACAATTTTGCAGATTAACACTGGAGTGATAAATGATCAGATGGGCATGTACAGGTAGAGATATTGGTTGCAAAAGAGCAGAAAAGTAAATAAATAAAAACAGTATAAAAACAGTATGGGAATGAGGTAGGTTGAGCTATTTACCAATAGACTATGTACAGCTGCAGCGATCGGTTAGCTGCTCGGATAGCTGATGTTTGAAGTTGGTGAGGGAGATAAAAGTCTCCAACTTCAGCGATTTTTGCAATTCGTTCCAGTCACAGGCAGCAGAGTACTGGAACGAAAGGCGGCCAAATGAGGTGTTGGCTTTAGGGATGATCAGTGAGATACACCTGCTGGAGCGCGTCTACATGGGTGTTGCCATCGTGACCAGTGAACTGAGATAAGGCGGAGCTTTTAGCATGGACTTGTAGATGACCTGAGCCAGTGGGTCTGTCATGTTTGGCATACAAGTCGCAGTGGTGGGTGGTAAGGTGCTTTAGTGACAAAACGGATGGCACTGTGATAGACTGCATCCAGTTTGCTGAGTTCATTTTGTAGATGACATCCGAGGATCGGTAGGATAGTCAGTTTTACTAGGTAAGCTTGGCAGCGTGGGTGAAGGAGGCTTTGTTCGGAATAGAAAGCCGACTCTGGATTTGATTTTTGATTGGAGATGTTTGATGTGAGTCTGGAAGGAGAGTTTGCAGTCTAGCCAGACACCTAGGTACTTATAGATGTCCACATATTCAAGGTTGGAACCATCCAGGGTGGTGATGCGGCATGGCATGCGGGTGCAGGCAGGTTGAAAAGCATGCATTTGGTTTTACTCGCGTTTAAGAGCAGTTGGAGGCCACGGAAGGAGTGCTGTATGGCATTGAAGCTCGTTTGGAGGTTGGATAGCACAGTGTCCAATGACAGGCCGAAAGTATATAGAATGGTGTCGTCTGCGTAGAGGTGGATCAGGGAATCGCCCGCAGCAAGAGCAACATCATTGATATATACAGAGAAAAGAGTCGGCCCGAGCTCTGTCAGTTTGGATCGGGAGTGTCGCTGCACAGCTATTTTCAGTTCTCTCCAGAGATGTACAATCGGGTTCAAGCCCGGGAGTCAAGGATATTGAGACTTTTCCCGAAGCCACTCCTGCATTGTCTTGGCTGTGTGCTTAGGGTTTTTGTCCTGTTGGATGGTGAACCATCACCCCGGTCTAAGGTCCTGAATGCTGTGGAGCAGGTTTCCATCAAGTGTCTCTGTACTTTCCTCTGTTCATCTTTGCTTCGATCCTGACTAGTCTCCCAGTCCCTGTCACTGAAAAACATCCCCACAGCATGATGCTGCCACCAACGTGCTTCACCGTAGGAATGGTATTGGCCAGGTGATGAGCGGTGCCTGGTTTCCTCCAGACGTGACGCTTGGCTTTCAGGCCAAAGAGTCCAATCTTGGTTTCATCAGACTCTTTCTCATTGTCCGAGAGTCCTTTGGGTGCCTTTTTCTGAGGAGTGGCTTCCGTCTTGCCACTACCATAAAGGCCTGATTGGTGGAGTGCTGCAGAGATGGGTTGGCCTTCTGGAAGGTTCTCCCATCTCCACAGAGGAACTCTGGAGCTGTCAGAGTGACCATCGGGTACTTAGTCACCTCCCTGACCAAGGCACTTCTTACAATTGCTCAGGTTTGGACGGGCAGCCAGCTCTAGGAAGTCTTGGTGGTTCCAAACTTCTACCATGTAAGAATGATGACGTCGCTGTGTTCTTGGAGATTTTCAATGCTGCAGAAATGTTTTGTTACACTACTCCAGACCTGTGACTCGACACAATCCTGTCTCGGAGCTCTAAGGACAACTCCTTCAACCTCGGCCTGGTTTTTGCTCTGACATGCTGTCATCAGTGGGACCTTATATAGAGAGGTGTGTGCCTACCCAAATAATGTCCAATCCACTGAATTTACCGACGGACTCCAAACAAGTTTAAGAAACATCAAGGATGATCAATGGAAACTAGATGCACCTGAGCTCAAGTGGATCTTATAGCAAAGGGTCTGAATACTTAAATAAGGTAGCTGTTAATTAATAAAAATTAGCTAACATTTCTGAAAACCTGTTGTTGCTTTGTCATTATGGGGTAATGTGTGTAGATTGATGAGGAATTAAAAAACATGGTTTTAATCCATTTTAGAATAAGGCTGTAACGTAAGAAAAAGTGGAAAAAGTGAAGGGGTCTGAATACTTTCCGAATGCACGTTTGTCTGTGTGTCTCATAGTCACAAAGAAACTCATGCATGGCGAAAGATTACTCCAAACACGACACCAACATGATTCTCCAAATTTGTTCTATCTTTCTGCTGTGTCGTGAGAGGAATCCAAGGTCATTTTGATTCTCCTCTATACAACGGAGTGGATTGCTAAAGGGCCTGTGGATCTGCAGTTGTTTAGTGGTTTTATCTCTACGGCCACAGATATTGCCTCTAGACTACAGTCCTACTGAAATATCCCTGACAAATGTGCGCCTTATGTAGAGAAATATGGCTCTGTCTGAATGTGCCCAGATGTTTTCTGCTACACAAGACAGACAGAACGACGACAGATGCACACACACATCCTTTACCATCTAGAAATGAATCACCACATGTAGTAAGAGTACTAACAAATATAATGTTAGCAGTTATATTATAAGCCAAAAGCTTCAGCAAAAAAACATGTGCTCTGCTATGAAAGGCAAGGTGGGTTTACGTCAATATCAACATTATATCTGGAGCGACACTGTGGAAGTGTTTGTACAGTGTTCGTAAAAGCCATCATGTAAACACATACAAGGACACCTTACCCTTCCCTCCCACATACACCTACACTTCCACACCCAACACACATTTAAAACAGTCACCCATAAGCACAAGGAAACCACCGATGCAGTGCAATAAAATACATTATGAATTGGATTTACAGAATTCTAAAGTGTGCTTTTAATGCATTATGAAGAGAGTATCCAGACTTAAAACAATGAATTTGGATCACCCCCCCATAGTGGCAGGTAGATACTCAGCACAGACTGGGTAACGATGATGCTATTGCTACTTCCAGTACAGGGTGGGACTGGCCCTACCCACTCATGAGCAGTTCCTGGGCAGAGAGGAGGAGCAGGCGCGACTCCCTCTCTGGTTCCCCAGGGCTTTCCCCACTCATGCAGAGTATATTAACATATCTGGAGCTAGCATGATATGCACCAGGCCAGCCACAGGAAGTGCAGTGGTCGGAGAGAGCGAGATAAGGCAATATAAATGGAGAGAGAGCACCAGTGGGAGACAGCGTGTATGCGAGTGAGACACACAGAGATATTGGGTGAGGGAGAGAGAGCACCAGTGGGAGACAGCGTGTATGCGAGTGAGACACACAGAGATAGTGGGTGAGGGAGAGAGTGAGAGCAGACAGAAGATAACATAGCTGAGAGAGTGGAGGGAGATACAGAAAGAGTTAGAAGCGGGAGGGGAAGATGGAGTGAGGGGGGGGAGAAAGAGCATGAAGACAAGGTAAATTCACAGAAACAGGATAGATTAACATAATGAGAGATGGGAAGGGTTGACAGAGGGCGGAAGGGGGGGGAAGAAACAGAGGAAGAGATTGAGGACTAGGGCTGTTACCATGACCGTATTACCGCCACACCCGCGGTCACGAGTCTTAATGCCAGTAAAATTCCACGTGACAGTTTAGTCATGGTAATTAGGTTTCTATAAGCTCTGGTGGTCATTAGTAGCCTACCAAACTTGCTAACTGCGTGGTATTCAGAATTCTATTGTAATTCTAATCACTCTGACATCAATGCAAATGTAATCGAAAATCTAAATCAAAAACACTTCATTAGAGCCCATGAGCTCATGTTGCTCAACATCTCTACAGGCTATGCAATTCCGTGAGAAAACAGTTTTGATGGACTCTACTAAAAAGAGTAGGGTCCCATTAGATTGTATTTAGACTAGGCCTACTATTTATCAATTTTCCTAATAGTAAGCACATTGCTTTGCTTTAAATAGGTGTATAGCCTACCAATCTGGCATGAAAATGTGACTTGTTTCAGGAAACTAGGAGTATGTCACACGTCACTTCACAGGAGCATCATTTGAACGTAAACATTTAATTTATCAAAATTTGTTTTCCACAAATACAAATAAAAGTTAAATTACGAGCCTAGTTGGTTGAGCCACGGAAAAAAGGATGGAACCTTCCCGCTTGCCATGATTGGCTGAGATAATGGATGGGCTGGACATGCCGGGAGATGAGTGAGGTGCTGACCTGTTGCACCCTCTACAACCACTGTGATTATTATTATTATTTGACCATGCTGGTCATCTATGAACGTTTGAACATCTTGGCCATGTACTGTTATAATCTCCACCCGGCATAGCCAGAAGAGGACTGGCCACCCATCAGAGCACGGTTCCTCTAGGTTTCTTCCTAGGTTCCTGCCTTTCTAGGGAGTTTTTCCTAGCCACCGTGCTTCTACATCGGTGTTACGTTCCCCAGTTTCTGTGTTGTTGTGAGTTTGTATGTGTGTGTATTTCAGGAAATGGCTTCCTGAAGCAGCCGATTTGTCGGCCCCATCGCTGATTGGAGCTCTGACCCCTCCCTCTCGTCAGGGGATACAGCTTTCTCTTCCTTACCCACTCCTTCTCCAGCTTGATAAAAGCCAGTATTCCTTAGTCAGGGAAGAGAGCTTTTATGTCCTGTGTTGATTGTTGTGGTGGTCTGAAAGTTTTTGATATTTTGTAGCCACTCCTTCAGAGTTGTGTATGACAATAGGATTTAGTGTTTTTGGTTATTTAAATTTTTCCCTTAAAGAACTGGCAAATTATTCTGTTTCATGTGTTCCCGGGGGGACGACGACGACGACGACACACACACACCTTGGGAGTGTTTAGGCAAGAGGGCTGCGGGCATACATAACCCGTAGTATTTAATCTGTCTATGCACACTAGGAAAGACCTGGGCGGACCACCCCATATTTTGGTTAGCAAGCCAGGTGGTGCTTAAGGTTAGGTAAGGAGCGGCAAGGCAGGTAAGGTAGGAGGGGATTCCTTAACTTTTACCATCTTTGCTTTGGTTCCGTCCAGCCCCTTCTCCCCACATTACCGTGTTAAGGAATAATACATTCCCTGTAAACGGTATTTCTCTCTGCCTCTGCAGTCCTTCCCCGCACCTACGATCACATACTTTTTTCACTCCACAGGGAGTTGATGTAGTGGGGTGTTGCGTTCCCCCCTCCAAGTGGCGTACGTAACAATCTGCATTGCTTGCTATTTGGGGTTTTAGGCTGGGTTTCTGTATAGCACTGTGACCGGCTGATGTAAAAAGGGCTTTATAAATACACTTGATTGATTTGGTCTGCCATGTAGCATGCGTTTGTCTATAACGTGAGCTGTTCAGTATGTGTTGACAATTCTTTCTACCGCGCCATCTTTTAAAGATATAACGTTAGCCATCGAGAACTACAAAAGTTGCTGCTTTTTTCAACATTGACGCCCTGAACTTAGCATGCGCTATCAACAGATCAGTTGGAAAGTGATGGGCTACTTTCTGCACACGCCACGGTCAGTATGAACTGGATTGACTTGACAACGCTGGCCAAACAAGACAAACAAAATGGAGTTAAATGGTTCCAGTCTGCCGTAAAGCGTTCGTCCATGTATACATACGGGTAAGGGTCTAGCCACATTTACAGAAGTTCATATTTTTCAGAAAGTTGTTTGTTGCTAGTTAAAGCATACTGTTAGTTAGCTAGCAAACGTTAGCTTGTTTGCTCGCTAGCTAACGTTACAGGTATGATCTGTGTAGTAATATATGAATCAGAACCATTTGCATTGCTAGTTATAGCCTAATGTTAGCTAGCTAACATTAAATCTAGTTGGTTAGCTTTAGCTACCTGCAGATTCCTACTACTGGAATGACAATGTTTGTATTGGTAGTAGTATGACTTGAGATTATGCCGGTTCCTTGTCCAAAAATACATTAAAAGAAAAAACTCACAGACTCCATTTCGGCCGGATATTTACATAACCTATCAAATTAGCTAGGTGTGTCTGCGGGTGATTACGGCCATCTATTGTGTGTACATGTCTCGACAACAGTGACCCATCCTCTGAGCTATATGTGGCTGGTTATAGCATTTCTTTCACATGACCCATCAATTTGGACAAGTGTGTCGGGTAAGCATCATCTAATCATGATAAAATATTTTCTCTGTACACTTGTTTTTGGTACCACTTCACTGTACCATTTACACGTTCTGTATCCTGTGCATGAGAAAATATCCTGTGTTTTATTAAGCTACCGTCAATTGTATTGTTCATACTATAAAATAAAGAATGAAGCAAATAGTCTGCTCAATGAACTAGTGTAGCCCACAGCCATGTGGCATATTTCGTCATATTCTGTTTCTTTAGACTTGTCTAAAACAAATAATGGATTTATTGTGATGGTGTATGCTATATTACATGGATTTAGACTTTTTAAAATGTCAAATGTTTGTTCCAAAAGGTCTGTATCAGTAGGCTATGCGTGGAAGCCAGGAGATGCTAAACGTGTTTATGCTAATTAACGCTCAATTACCCTGAGACCGGCAGTTATTTTCTTGACAATCACCGGCTGACAAAATGGACACAGCTCTAAAGAGGATGAGAGAAACATTAAGCCATATGTCTGTTTAGCCCCGAGTTGATACTGAAGACATTCACTCACCAGTGAGAAAGAGAGAATCAATTATAGAAAGAAAACAAAATAACGAGCAGAGAATCTCTCACTGATAGTCTCTGAAACTGAGTGCTGAGTCACTGGCCTGCAGGCCTCCAGCCACGTTTGTTTCTTCTGTCCACAAGAGACTACAGATTGACAGACACTGATTTAGTGTGGAAATTATATTTTCCAGCCCTGAAAAGTTATTTCCCAATAGAAAAGAGAGGACTGGATCCCTTGCCCCTTTCCTGTCTCAAACAGAACATAAATAATAGGAACATGTTCTGCCTTTAAGCAGTACAGGATTCTACTGGAGGCAAGACTGAAATGGCCAGGGATGGATGATTACCAGGCTGGAAACAGAATGAGAGAACAGCAGAGAAAGAGAAAAGCAAGAAAAGGAGTGGCGTGAGAGTGACCAAGGGAAAAATCTGTAAGGGAGCTGCAATCAGCAGAGCCACAACCAACATCAGTTCGTCACTCTGGACTGATTGGTCCTGCAGCCTGCTCCTCCCTTCCCCTCATTTAAATCATGACCAGACCTCTATTTACAGATAGAAAGAGCGAAAGGAAGAGGCTGTGTAATGGAAAGCGCGCATGAGTGGGAGACAGTACGAGGGTGTGTGTCTGAATGCATGCGAGAGAGAGAAAGACATGGGCCTAAACACTACAGCACAACACACTTCAAGGCCCCGGCCATACATGATAAGACAAGTGTTCTCTTTGGGGAAAACAAACTAACGCTCTCCTCTTCTTCTCTGAGAGAGGGGGAACTAGGGAGTAACGTAGGACAAAAACACACACAGGAGTTCCCCTAGCCATTTTGGTACACAGTGAAAAGTCTCTCAAACTTCACACTACCAGTCACCTTCCACCCAAATCTGATTACAACATGGATAGGTTTTAATAGATATTACATGTACTGTACTCTGATTTTCACATTTGTGTATAGCTAGCCTTCACCATTCACAAATACTATGGCTTCAGATGGGACAGTGGAGAATTATGTTTATAATATCTGACAGTGACACCATACTAGGATTGTGGCGATCATGAAATTGTCAGCCGGTGATTGTCAAGCAAATAAACTGTTGGCCTGACAGTATTTGACCGTTAATGAACATGAACACATTTAGCATCTCCTGTCTTCCACACACAGCCTACAAGCCACCGATGCAGACTTTTGGAACACCTACATCTTAAAAGGTCTAATAACGCCATGTAATATAGCCTACAAATTCACAACAAATCCATTATTTTAGACAGGTCTAAAGAAGCATGATATGAAGAAAATGTAGTCTTTTTCAGAAGAACAGAACAGCCTACTCTGCGTTGTTCTTATGCCGATGACAACAGCGGTCGGCCTGATCACCGACAATGACGAGACAGCCTATAGGGAGGAGGTCAGACCTGGCCGTGTGGTGACAGGACAACCTCATCTCCCTCAACGTGATGAAGACAAAAGGAGATGATTGTGGACTACAGGAAAAAGAAGACCGAGCACGCCCCGATTCACATCGACGAGACTGCAGTGGAGCAGGCTGAGAGCTTCAAGTTCCTTGGTGTCCACATCACCAACAAACTAACATTGTCCAAGCACACCAAGACCATCGTGAAGAGGGCACGACCAAACCTATTCCCCTCAGGAGACTGAAAAGATTTGGCATGGGTCCTCAAAAGGTTCTACAGCTGCACCATCGAGAGCATCCCGATTGGTTGCATCACTGCCTGGTATGGAAACTGCTCGGCCTCCGACCGCAAGGAACTAGAGGGTAGGGCTGGGCGATACGGCCAAATTCTCATATCCCGATATAGGTAATTTCATATCCCAATAGCGATACATATCACAAAATAGCACATTTTCTGTAAATTCAATGAATAAATCATTTACAAAAAGTGACCACATGTAAAGGCCTATTTCTTATTACATTGAATTATACTCAACAAATAAAGATACTTAATCAAATGAGTATTTCTCCTCTTATTTAGAACCTTTGTGCACATTTTCAATTACGCAATGAATGTATAACATTTTAAAAAAGGTAAATAGAAAACACTTTAACTAGTTGCAAACACAATAAATGTAGGCCTAAAATACAGATTTGTAGGGGCTTGCCCGTTTTGCATGTTATTTTGGCATTAATGCGTGTCACATATCAATTTGCATTTGTTACCTTGGGTCAAGTGTTAGCGCCAACTCACGAAACCCCCGTTTCTCGACTGTGTAAATTGGGGCCATGTCTTTGCAAATCTAAGTTGTAACAGCAGCTGTTCTCCTTCCGTCTTCGTGATTGTTTGCCATATTGTGTGCCGCGGGCAAAAGCCTCTTGCAACATTTGAGTCGGGGGTTTGTTTTGAGCACTGTACCTTTCTTGGTCTCATCCGTAGACTCTCTCCGTACTGTTTCACATGACTCTTGCGTAGGTGGTAAGAGGTTAGTGGTGTTTGAGCCGGTTGTCGGGACCGGCCTGCGGCATATTTAGCAGAGGACGGTTTCCTGGTCCGTGCCAGACTTTTCATACCCAAACCACGTCCATGCGACCGAAGTAGCACCTCTTAGGTACGACCTCCGTGTCTCCATGCTCTGCATCACATTCACTCTCCTCCATATTGGTTTGTGTTGCAAATTTTGTAAGAAAGCAAGGCATCGACCAATTGACTAAATATATTGCCGTAAAGAGCGATTTGCGACAACGAAATAAACGATAGACTGTTTTCTATCGTCACACGACATATATCACCCAGCCCTACTAGAGGCTAGTGCGAACGGCCCAGTACGTCACTGGGGCCAAGCTTCCTGCCATCCAGGACCTCTATACCAGGCTGTGTCAGAGGAAGGCCCTAAAAATTGTCAAAGACTCCAGTCACCCTAGTTATAGATTGTTCTCTGCTACCGCACGGAAAGCGGTACCGGAGTGCAAAGTCTAGGTCCAAGAGGCTTCTAAACAGCTTCTACCCCCAAGCAATAAGACTCCTGAACATTTAATCAAATGGCTACCCAGACTATTTTCAAAATGGCTACCCAGACTATTTTCAAAATGGCTACCCAGACTATTTTCAAAATGGCTACCCAGACTATTTTCAAAATGGCTACCCAGACTATTTTCAAAATGGCTACCCAGACTATTTTCAAAATGGCTACCCAGACTATTTTCAAAATGGCTACCCAGACTATTTTCAAAATGGCTACCCAGACTATTTTCAAAATGGCTACCCAGACTATTTTCAAAATGGCTACCCAGACTATTTTCAAAATGGCTACCCAGACTATTTTCAAAATGGCTACCCAGACTATTTTCAAAATGGCTACCCAGACTATTTTCAAAATGGCTACCCAGACTATTTTCAAAATGGCTACCCAGACTATTTTCAAAATGGCTACCCAGACTATTTTCAAAATGGCTACCCAGACTATTTTCAAAATGGCTACCCAGACTATTTTCAAAATGGCTACCCAGACTATTTTCAAAATGGCTACCCAGACTATTTTCAAAATGGCTACCCAGACTATTTTCAAAATGGCTACCCAGACTATTTTCAAATGGCTACCCAGACTATTTTCAAATGGCTACCCAGACTATTTTCAAATGGCTACCCAGACTATTTTCAAATGGCTACCCAGACTATTTTCAAATGGTTACCCAGACTATTTTCAAATGGCTACCCAGACTATTTTCAAATGGCTACCAAAGACCATTCTTATTACTTTGTCAGCTAACAAGATGAGTAGGCCTAACAAACAGCAAAAGGACTAGCCTATGTCAATTTACTATCCACCATAGTACAAAAGTTGACCTATTCTATTCTTTGCAAGAAATTAATATTCAAAACAGTCTGGGACAGTTGTGGGAAGCGATAGATCCCAAATTATTACCACCACTAGCATAAAAAAAACCTTTAGCTTAAAATGTTGATGAAATAGCCTAATAGTTTTTCACATTATAAGCTCATAAATGAGCACATGGCAGTAGGCGCGAATGTTCCATTAGAGGAAAACACCATTATCAAAAGGCACCGCAAATGCAATTATAAAAATGTGCATTTGAGTGGTGAAAATTATCTTCCCCAAACTTTAAACTCACGTGCTGCTTATGTACGCAGGTTAGGCTCTACACCAATTATAAAGCGGATTAATTTGTTTCATTTTACATATACATGTGAAATTAGTTGATTTAGAATGGACCATTATCATGCACCTGTCTCGAAACAGGGGCAGCGGGGGAAGAAAATGTCATCTATGCACTTAAATAACGAAGACGCTTTTGCCGTGGTTCATTTTCATGCCAGCCAGGTAGGCTATTATCCTGTTGAAAAGATGAACAATGTGCTTAATATTAGGAAGGTTGAGAAATATAGTAGACCTAGCCTATTGACAACTGATGGGATCCTCATTTTAGAGGCCTTCACTCTGTTCTCACGCAAAGGCATAGCCTATAGAAATGTTGCACAACATGAGCTCTCATTAAGTGTTTGATTAGATTTGCGATTACTTTTGCATTGATGACAGAATGATTAGAGGGACAATAGTGTGCTGAGTACCAGGCAGTTAGCAGGTTTGGTAGGCTACTAATGACCATCAGCAGCATCAGAGCTTGGCGAAGCCTAATTATCGTGATTAAACAGTCACGTGGAAATTGACTGCCTTTATGACCGCCGGTGTGGCGGTAATACAGTCACCACAACAGCCCTACAGACTGCACCAAGCAGGGGTCTCAGGAAGTCTTAGGTTCTGTGTGGTTTCATATGGTGCCCATTCATTTAGTCTGTTCCTCAATGAAACATTGTGTGTCCTACAGGTCAACCAGTGAATATAGAAATTGGAGTTGGTAATAAATAAATACAACTCCTGCAGGGACAGTGCCTCTGCATTTCTGGCCTGGGCATTCTGTGTATATCCTGACAGCCTATCATTCATCTGCCAAGGTAAGGTTTACCTCCTGTAGAGTAATGTACTTAGAGCAAGGAGTTTTTCCTGACCATGGGAAACTGGGCACGCACACCCAACCTCAAACATTTCCACTGCTTTACGGAGCAGAGCTGAAAACCAAGATAGGGGCCGAAGGAAGAAATACTTCCCATTTGTTTGTGTCTAAACCTCTTTAGACCATTACCACAGCAGCCAGTAACATATTTCATCTCTTTCCTCCATTCCATCCCTCTCTTTAATACAATAGCTCTTAAGGTAATAGAATCACACACACTAAGCTACAGCTCTCTCTCCTCCTTATCCATCATTGGTGCAGTAAGGGAAAGTCCTCCCTGTTATCTCCTGTGGTTAACATGGTATTATCCCTAAATCACATCAAAATATCATGTGTTGCTCCCAGCTTTGTACCGGTACCGTGACAGCAAATATTAACACATTTTCCTAGATCGTATTGAATGTTTGATTATATGTCCGAGCTGGCACAGAGCTCAGATACTACTAATGACATAGATGGCCTCAGCTCTTAGACAGGCTCTGGGGACTGGGGTCTAGGATCAGGTTTTGAAACAAACCAAGGTTTTCTACCAAAGCATCATGAGACAGAACTTTACCCAGATCAGCGCCACGTGCAATCTTTTCTCAATGTAATGAGGGCAACAACAATATGCGCACTATGCAGCTGTGACATTAACAATGGATATTAGAAATGATAAACTAGGTGGTCTGAGCCCTGAATGCCGATTGGCTCAAAGCTGTGGTATATCAGACCGTATACCACGGATATGACAACAAAAAAACACACTTGTTACTGTTCTAATTACGTTGGTAACTAGTTCATAATAGCAATAAGGCACCTCAGGGGTTTGTGGATAATGGCAAATATACCATGGCTAATGGCTGTATCCAGGCACTGTGTTGCGTCCTGCAAAAGAACAGCCCTTTGCCATGGTATAATGGCCATATACCACATCCCCCTCGAGCCTTATTGCTTAATTATATTGCGCATCTGCAGCATTTGAAATAATTGCTACTTCAAGTGCGGCTTTTCTGCCTTATACATGTTAACCTGAGACTCAAGACAGATTCAGCAGCTGTCCCCATGCCCTTCTTATTGTCATGTAGTTAAATCACATTACAACAGGATAATGTGTTTGTAGAGGTTGTGTTGGATTTCTTTACTTTATTTAATGTTCTGCACCGGCAGTTCTGTTCATGGGCCATCTCTTTCATTCACAGAGAGGGAAACTGGCTGTTTCACAAACCAAAGCTGCATCAGCAGCACCCTGTTAAATACCCAGTCAAACAGGTCTTCCACCAACACAGCGTTTTGTAAGGATTCCTTTGGTACTAAAGTAAACAGCACACAGGTTGTAATGCTGGTGATAACAATGCTGAGAAGTGGACCCTGCCATCCAAGGCAACTGCTGAGAGTCACACACACAAAAACCATGGGTCCCCTTACACTACCGTTACTATCAAATTACACACAGAAAGATACAGTACTTGAATGAGCACATTCAGTGCAGTGACTGGAAAAATACTATTCAGCAATTGTGACAGAATAGTCAGACAGGTTCTTTAATGAATGGAGGTATCTGGAGAAACTGCTATTTGGGGACAATCCTTCAGTTTAGCCAGGAAACACCAGGGTTAGAAGAGAGCAGACCAATCAGAGATCTTTATAGTTCTCCGTTATGCCTAAATTGTCCCCTCAGTCAGATCAGATGAAGGTTTGCAAGGCCTCCCTCCTGACACTGTCCATGACACATGCAACTCTGTAGTTAATGTATGTGTGTGTGTCCCACGCTGATAGCAAGAGGTAAACAAAGAATTAACCCTTGAATCCAAGTGCTCCATGTCAGGCCATTAAAGTTGAGATATGATAAAATGATAGTTCTATTGCTGTGTTGCACTGTGTGGTGCTTATGGTCTGACCTTCTACAGTATGTCCACACTGACTGGGAGTAACCTTCCTGAACTCAAATGTATAGTTGTACTATAAAGACATTACCATGGTTTGAGGGATTTGACCTTCAGGAGTTAGTGCCTTGCTATATTTATGGGAGAATAATACATAGCATTAATTATTTTTCATTAATTAGTCTGAATTAATTGACTTGCATGCAAAAGCCAATTAGGCCTAAATGTCCCTTTACCTTAAATCTCTTTTTTCCCTCTTACATTTCCTTAAAACAGATCGTTAACTTCAGCAGCCAAGTTGCTGTCTACTAATTTTTTAAAGACAGAAATGCCCATGAATCAAGAGGACACTCTGATTTATACACCAAAATAACCTTACCCGAGCTCAACCTTTAAAATGAAAAACCCAAACAGTATTTTTGGGATCAGAACTGCTTAAGCAGTGGTTAGCAAGCAAACCGCAAGAGCAGGGAGATCATTTCAGAGTTATTCAAAATGGCTGACTTCACCCATCAACATGAGTTATCCCAGCACTGTGCTGCTCTGCAGACTGCTATTGGCTTCTGGGAAGTAGCATCTCCTCTTGAGAACTGATACAGTTCTGAGAACTGCTCTGGGAACAGCAGAGACACTGGACTTGTTTATAAGAACTTCAGAAAAAGCTTGAGAGAATAATTGTGAGATGATAGTATGGGTACTTGGAGAATACTGCAAGATGATATTGCGAGGTAATCTGGTAATTTAGGGCCACAAAAAGTCAGGAGCAGTGTGTGTGTGTATGTGTTCGTTCAGGATCGTACTTTCTCAGGTGTTCATGCTCCTTCAGAAACAGTTCTGTTCTTCTGTTGTTCACTCCTGAGCCACTCTTGTATGTCCTGTTGGACAGAAAGAGAGAGAATGGGTTTCATTCATAGAATACTGTGCATATAAATTAGTCAGACAAACAACTCAAGATGACGTCACTGCTTTGACCATCTGAAATATCTACTGACAAATTGATCCTGATTCATCTAAGGTATTAACCAAATTCAACCACAATTGTATTAAACACTTCATCGATGGATTCATCATTGTGACCATTTGAAACAATCTGAATCAAGGTTAGTCTATGCAGCTACAGTCCAAGCAGACAGGCAGTGTGGTAAAAAGGACTACTTCATGTATAATAGGAGTACAGCAATGCTGAGGTGGTTGTTTAAAGAGCCAGCCTGGCCTGAATGGAAAACACTGAGGGTTTCCCCTGTTGTCAACATCACCAATGGGTAGGGTCATGCAGCTCGCCCTCTCTCCCTACCACTACTGCGGGGGGGGGCAAAAGAGAGTAATTAGAGAGAAAAACAGCATGGGAGAAGTACAATGGAAATAGATGTGGACCATTCCATTAACATCTTTTCACATCTCAGAGGGATTGGCTCGTCATTGCTACAGTAACAACCTTAGTGGTCCTGCTGGTCATTACGCTAACACTTGCTAGCATTGGCTCGCGAAACTACCTCTAACTTCCTCCATACTGGACACAAATGCTTAAAATGAGATCCAAAAGTACAACTGACTCTTTGGAATTAGATACCATTGCCAAAACCCCGAAGTATCCCTTTAAGATGTCTGGAGCCATGTGTGTGTGTGTGGTATTGTTAACAGACAGAGAGAGCCCTTGTCTCCTGACCACTTAACCAGCCACATACACCAGGTCAGGTCTGCGAATGCAGATGGGTCTACTGCCACCGAGTGGGTAACAGGGGAACGTGTGCTGTATTTCCATACGTTTACGCTTGTATAACAATGTTTATAGTTACACAAGACAGACACCACTCAGCCCCACGTCAGGTTTTCTAGAACCATTTCAATGATAGTTAATTAAGTTTGAGCTGAATGGTAAAACATCACAAAATATGCAAAGATGCTATCAAAATCCCATCAGTTTTACAGGATTGGCTTTCACAAACCACACACTGTTATAAACTGGGTGGTTCGAGCCCTGAATGCTGATTGGCTGATAGCTGTGGTATAGCAGACAGTATACCATGGGTAAGACAACATTTTTGTTACTGCTCTAATTACGTTGGTAACCAGTTTATAATAGCAATAAGACACCTTGGGGGTTTGTGGTATACGGCCAATATACCATGACTAAGAGCTGTATCCAGGCCTTCTGCATTGCGCATAAGAACAGCCCTTTAGCCGTGGTATATTGGCCATATACCACACCCCTCGGGCCTTATTGCTTAAAAATAAACTAGGGGTCTTAACACTGAATGCTGATAGGTGAGTGCCCTATACCATAGGGTTGAAAAAAAATACATTTTTACTGTTCTAATTATGTTGGTAACAAGTTTGCGCTAGCAATAAGGCACCTCAGGGTTTTGTGGTATATGGCAATATACTACAGCTAATGCATTGTCATCACATAGCGTCATGCATAAGAAGAGCCCTTAGCTGTGATATACTGGAAATACACCACACCTCCTCGTGCCTTATTGCTTAAGTCTACACTGTTCGCCAAGTAGCCTATACAACGGCAGACTGTTGTTTAGGCCACTCACAGAGTGGATATGAGCACCCAGCAAACCATGCCGAAAGCTCCTTAGCACTACTCTCAAATCCCACTGCAGTGGCTGCTATGGGAAATGGATGCTGGACTAGCTATAGGCTGTAAGCCCATAAGCACTTTAGTGATGCTCTCCTTCCTCTCCACTGACCTGGGGAAAGGAGAGGCAGGCATTGTTTCAATTCTTGATCCAGGAGGGGATGAATGCATAGAATTAGGAGTTAGAATAAGACATGTAATTTAAATAGATCTAATGTCTCTGCTGTAACCAATAAGCTTGATCTTGACATCTAGCAAACCAAATGCATAGCTGGAGCCCTGAGCTGGATATAATTCAAATTTGACACATCTTAGATTTCTTATTAGTTATAATTAACTTCTAGTTAAGAGCAGCGACGCATCCCCCATTTTGTTTTTATAGTATTGAAAATCCTACCGGTTGTATTTCAAAATATACTGTTTATACCATATATCAGGGTCTCTCTCAAGCCTACTAGAGGCAACATCCATGGTGGATAATGTGTTATTATACAATGGGTGGGTCTAATCCTGATCAGTTAAAAGTGCATTCCAGACCGTTTCTATTCCACAAGTTACCACTGGCTAAATCTATGATGTTAAAATGCCTATTTACTCAGTTCCATCTGACTGCACAATCCACCGTCTCATCAGCCCAGGCAGGGAAGTAAACTTGATCACTATAAAAAAGCATTTAGACATGATCTCACATTTCTTTTAGACTAACATTTAGTTTAACAGTGGAGATCTGTATAAACCTTGTCTGTCTCGCTGACATTTGCAACATTTTTGAGTATTGAAATAAAAGTTTCTATCTCCAACTGTCCCATAGTAATGAATGTGGCCAAAGTTGGGACAAGACAGACAAGCAGCATTTCTCAGCCTGCCAGTCAAAATCATGAATTTGCTGGCATAATTTTTATGGATATATACAAAGAAATATATATTTTTAAAGTCTAACAAAATGAAGTGCAACGATTTTGCAGTGTTTCCAGCTTCCGTTTGAAGTTATTGTGTTAGCGGTGTTGTTGGCTAGCTCCTCTGAACAACAGTGTCCTAACAAGAGAGCACATTGTCTATGCCAGGTGAAATCATGGCTCATTAGCTCATTGTTATGGACGTAGCCAAATAAATGTCACTAGAAAACAGCTTAAACAAATGCAAATACTGTTGTTATTCTGTCTGCACTGTTTGACGTGACTAAGTTAGCCATAGTTGCCTAGCTAGCATTGTACAATAAATGGGTAGAAAGAACAAGAGAATTCTCCTTTATAGCAAGGTCAGCAAAAGTAGCAGAGTGAAGACAAAATCACTATAAGTTTATTTCATACTCTATAGTATCATGTATAGCTGTATCAGAGAAACTGAACTTGTGGACCTTGACAAAATGGACAACTTAAAGAATAGTGGTGAAGCATCCCAGTGGTGCCCTAACAGACTACCACCTCCCCCTGTCTCTCTCCATATCTATCCCTCTTCCTTCCCTCACTGTCTCAATTTCCCCATCTCTCAGGGTTTCCTGGAAACGGAAGCTCCGAGTCTCCGTATCTGCATGACTGCCTGCATCTCTTCTCCAGTGGTGCTGTGTGGGACCATGACTGCAGCTAGAACCACGAGCTGTCAGCCCAGCCTAATGTCATCACTCCAGTCTAGTGCGCATGGCTCACTGCAGCTCTCTAGCCTACAGACATCCATCCACCTCACTGCCCTCCCCACTCCCAGGAGGAGTTCCACTATGATACCAACTCAATGCCTGATAGTATACAATACAATAGGGGCTGTTGTTAGCCTAGTGTTGTAGTGATTATTAGCACTGCTTTTAGCGTCAGTAGCTTGGCTATTAGTGTGTGTTAGTTCAGCGTTCGCACGCCACAAGACTCAAGCACGTGGGCTTTGAAAGCATTACAACACCAGTCTAAATCCTTGAGGAACAGCATGTATGTAGTTTGAGAAATGACAATGTGTACATTAATGCTGACAGTACATCATACACCATGTAGGCTACATGGATCAGAATGCACACAATAATTAAAAACAAAATGGTCCTTTGGGGACTTTAGTTTTTTTGAAAACCGTGATGACTCAGACAGGACTACCACTAAAATAAAGCTCACATTTCCCATCACATTGTGTGGGTGGGCAGTAATGTCATCTTCCCAAGCTGAACAATTATAAATTCAGTCCACAGCCAACAGAACAGTGAAAGGTTCATTCCCAGGCACTATGATGTATGGTTAATGTGGAGCACATGGAAAACAGACATGAGTACATGGAACAGTGACCACTGATGAATAAGGCTATCTGCATATAAAAGGAGGGTAGTTTGCCGTGTGTGTGTTTGCTCAATAGGACTCCTGCAGTGGTCTCGAGGTGCGGCCTGCTGCATCTTAGATAGATCAATAAGCCATTAAAACACAGACAAGAGTCATAGTCTGGTTGCCCAGCCCTCATTTACTACCAAGTCAATCAGTGGAGCACCTTCTCTCGCTCTCATTACAGAGGCCCATGGAGGTAGGGCGGGGCAGTAAACCATAAAAACGATATCGGTATCAGTGGCGGTCAGTGCCATTTGTGATGACAGAAGACCTTATTTTTTTTAATCATGAGCATGGCCTTATTACTATTACAGCATGTTGGATGACTTTCACATTCCATTCACCCAGTTCAATGTAACATAACTAATTTGCTACAACCTAGTCTACGAATGAAAGTGTACAAAGTAGGTGCACACAGGTCGATAGAAAAATTTGAGATGCTAGACGACACATTCAATACAGCCTTGCACACTCTTGCCTGCATCTAGCTTATCTAGGGTAGAATCATTAGTCCAACAGTTGCAAACGAGTTTCGCGTCAACATTTTTGAAAAAGATTTGTTGAAAACTGTTCAACTATTGTATTTCTCTTTGAGTCCACTACTCACCACATTTTATGCACTGCAGTGCTAGCTAACTGTAGCTTATACTTTCAGTACTAGATTCATTCTCTGATCCTTTGATTGGGTGGACGACGCTCGTTGGATGTGGCAGGGCTTGCAAACTATTAGACTACAAAGTGCGAGCTGCCCAGTGACATGAGCCCAACAGACGAGCTAAATTACCTCTATGCTCACGTCAGGGCAAGCAACTCTGAAGCATGCGTTAGAGCATTGGCTGTTCCGGACAAATGTGTGATCACGCTCTCCGCAGCCGATGCGAGTAAGATCTTTAAACAGGTCAACATCCACAAGGCCAGGCGGATTACCAGGACGTGGACACCGAGCATGTGCTGGCCAACTGGCAAGTGTCTTCAATGACATTTTCAACCTGTTCCTGACTGAGTCTGTAATACCAACATGTTTCAAGCAGACCACCATAGTCCCTATGCCCAAGAACACTAAGGTAACCTGCCTAAATGACTATCGACCCATAGCACTCACATCTGTAGCCATGAAGTGCTTTGAAAAAGCTGGACATGGCTCACATCAACAACATTACCCCAGAAACCCTAGACCCACTCCAATGTGCACAACTCCCCAACATATCCACAGATGATGCAATCTCTACTGCACTCCACACTGCCCTTTCCCACCTGGACAAAAGGAACATCTACGCGAGAACGCTATTCATTGACTACAGCTTATTCACTACAGCATTAAACACCATTGTGCCCTCAAAGCTGATCACTAAGCTGAGGACCCCTGTGACTAAACACCTCCCTCTGCAACTGGATCCTGGACTTCCTGACGGGCCAGGGTAGGTAACAACACATCTGCCACGCTGATCCTCAACACGTGGGCCCTTTAGGGTTGCGTGCTCAGTTCCCTCCTGCACTCCCTGTTCAACCTCCCCCTCAAGAGACTGAAAAGATTTGGCATGGGTCCTCAGATCCTCAAAAGGTTCTACAGCATAGCAACTGCTCGGCCTCCGACCGCAAGGCACTACAGAGGGTAGTACATATGGCCCAGTACAACACTTGGCCCCAAGCTTCCTGCCATCCAGGACCTCTATTACCAGGCAGTGTCAGAGAAAGGCCCTAAAAATTGTCAAAGACTCCAGTCACCCTAGTCATAGAGAGTTCCAAGTCTAGGTCCAAAAGGCTTCTTAACAGCTTCTACCCCCAAGCCATAAGAGTCCTGAACAGATGATCAAATGGCTACCCAGACTATTTACTTATCAGTCACTTTAACTCGACCTACATATTACCTAAATTACCTCAACTAACCTGTGCCCACGCACATTGACTCTGCACTGGTACCCCCTGTATATAGCCTCGCTACTGTTATTTTACTGCTGCTCTTTAATTATTTGCCATTTACATATTTTACTTAACACTTAATTTTCTTAAAAGTGCATTGTTGGTTAAGGGCTTGTATGTAAGCGTTTCACTGTAAGGTCTACTACCTGTTGTATTCAGCACATGTGACAAATACAATTGGATTTGCAGCAAGAGCTCTGATAGGTTGGAGGACGTTCTACAGACGTTGTCATAATTACTGTGTAAGTCTATGGAAGGGGGGTGAGAACCAAGAGCCTCCTAGGTTTTGTATGCAAGCCAACGTACCAAGAGGACGGAAACTAGCTGCTCTCCGGCTACACCATGGTGCTACCCTACACAGTGCTGTGGAGGCTACTGTAGACATTCATTGCAAAACACAGTTTTAATCAATTATTTGGAATATATTTATTATAGTTTTTTGGGGAATTCACTGAGGATGGTCCACCCCTACCTCCTCTGAGGAGCTTCCACTGATTGGTATTCATTCACAAACCTGTATGGATTTTTACTTTACAATCAAAAAAAGGTATTTTAAGCATTTGATTTTTTAAATATTAAATAATGACTATGACTACTAGCATATTTAGAACTTGTATTATTCAGAAATATAAAATACTGTAAAATAATTGAAAAACTACAGTGATATGATCATTTTGGCCATGTCGCCCAGTCCAACACGGAGGACATGATTCCTGAAGGTTTCACAGGTCTGAATAACATGGCTATATACAGGGATTACCAGTACAGTGTCGACGTGCAGGGGTACGATGTAATTGAGGTAGCTATGTACATATAGGTTGGGGTAAAGTTACTAAGCAACAGCATAGATAATAGGCAGTAGCTGCAAATGTGGTGAGTATGAAAGTGCCTATAAAGAAAGGTTCAATGTATATATGCTTGTGTCATCCCACCCAAAGTGGGTGAAATGTCACTAAAACCTTTATTTTTTTATTTTATATAAACTTCAGCATCTAAATAGTATATTTTGTTTTTACTGACATCGATTTGGAATTTGAGACAAATGAGGGAGTGTTCTTACATACAGAACCATAATAAATCAATATAAATCATATGCTTTATCAATCACCCTTTTCAGTTTAAATAAAATCAACAACCTGTTGTTTCAAGTCAGTAAAACATTTTATGGTAAGAAAGGATCTATGGAGAGATGGCTGGAGGGAGAGATACTCACTCAATGTCTTTGCGGACAGACCCCAGCAAATCTTCTCTCTCCCGGATGGCAAGGAAGTTGGCTTTGGTTTTGTGGAATTCGTGAGTGTAGTCCTTGGGTACAGCAACAAAAAACAGGAGTTAAGGGGATGCAAAACTATTAACCCCATAGGAGTTAAGTGAAAACGTAAATGATGCATGCAGATCTCAAGTTAAAAGACTAAGAGATAAGAGACAAGGGGAGAGAAACAAAGAAAGAGGGAGAGAGAGAAAAAGGTAGAAAGAGTAAGAGACAGGCACAGACTTGCAAGATGTCTCTGTGTCTCTGGAGCGTGTGCATCAGGGCTGCGTTAAGGGACGTCACCCCCGGGGTGCTGGTGTACTCAGCCATCTTGTCATTTACACCTGTGAGCTGAGAGACACAGCACCATCAGTACACATACACACAATGCAAGATTCAACTATGTTGACATGCCTATGATAGTGAAGCTGAATAAAATTATTTGGTGTTTAGTCTTACTTTGGCCAGAAGCTGTTCAATCTCCCCAGACATGGTCTCAAACATTCTGTCCTGCGTTGAGTTGTTGAGGAGGGGAGCAGTATCTGAGTTGCTATAGCACGGAGAGGAAGACAAGGAGGCCATTAGGACTCTCAACATGTGGGCTTGGTGGAGGTACTGTATCACCATATTTGAAACACCTATCAGTCCAATCAGATACATGAACACCAAGAAAAAGCATGTTTAAAAGAGAATCTCCATTGAAAGTGCTTTATAGTCCTGGAAAAGGCTTAATCTCTGTTTGGGAAACTGGCCCCGATGGTGTAGGCTAGGATCTAGAGGAAGGGGCTAGAAACTTGAATGGGACTGGGCACTCGTCAAAATGGAACTGGTTTTAGTCTTACCTGTCTCCTCGACGGCCATCTCTGGAGCTGCTGTAGCTTGTACACAGTTTACTGAAAGACACCAGCTTCAGGTCCAACTCATTCTCCAGCTGCCTGGCCTGCTTTCGCAAATCTGGAATGTGCAACACACAACACACACACACACACACACAGTTTGGAATTGAGAAACAGGGTTGGCATCAACAGTAATCTAAGCCTACAGAAAGACTAATCCACATAGCTAATGAGTCATATTAATAATATGTTGTCTTTTTCATATAAACGTTAGTTAAATATCCAACTTTTTCTGAACATAAGTACCTTATTCAATTAGCCATCTATACAATAGTGGTAGGTAGTTAACGTCAGGTAAGTGGAGACAAAAAAACAAAACAATCAGGCAGCACTTCTCTAATCATCCTGCTGCTGTTGACAAAATAACTTGGCTGGCTAACCAACTAACGTTAGCACACAAACATAATTTGGCTAACGTTGGCTGCACATATTGATAACTAAATAACTAGCTAGGTGAAATTGAAATCACAATTTAGCTACCTACATTTTTATTTCGTTAGCTAGCGAACTATACAACGAATCTAAAACAGCTAGCTAGCTCCAAGATATTTGAAGGTAACTCGCTAGGCTAACCAACATTAGCTAGCTGAGCTCGTGGACAGGCCACCCGACCCAACGGCGTGTAGATTTGCTCCAAATTTGACAACACTTTTGGCATGTAAACCCCGTTCAAATTTACCAAACATCGTTGCAAATGTATCAAATAGCTGTCTGATCGCACCCTAGTTGTGTCAGTTTGCCACCTCACCTTCCCAGTAGTTGCTGCTTCCTCCTGCCATTTTTGTTGTCCAACGTCATCAGCTGACGCACGGCCCACCTACAGGACATGGAACTAGAAAACTCCTACCACACTATAAATGCGCCTCCCGGTGCGGTTATCGAGTAAAGTGCGGCATCCATTGACAATCTGGTCAGCATTTTGGGAATAAAAAACGGTGTATATATAGCCCCGTACACAGTAACTGATAGCGGAATGATTGTGTGAGAAAGACAGCTACAGACCACACCTGCCAGATAAACTGTGTCCACAGAAGCAATGAGGAATGCTGTGAAACTGGTCCAATTCTCTCAACATTCCGATTCCCCTTCCCATAAAAATAAAATGGCAAATGCTTAGTAGTCTGCACACAAACAACAGCATTTTGACATCTCAAAATCCAGTCTATTAAATTGGCTAAACCTAATCTGCAGTAATGCCACCATGCAAATTGTCTTCAAACAAAACATTAATTCATTGGTTGTCCCCTAGTGGCAATGGTGGGTCAATAGAAATGCTACAATTGCTACAATTCAGCTTTAACATTTTGCTGCTGAATGACATATACAGTATAATCTGGTTGATAAAAGATGAGAGCAGTGTCAAAGCAACAAATTAGGACATAATTCATTTTCTTTCCATATTGTTTAATTCATCAATGTCTTGAAGTGTTCATGTTAGCATGTCTGTCATATCACCACATACAACATAACAGGTTGGTTTGTTATGAAATGTGTGTTGTAGTCAGGGTTAACATGAATTGCACTTATTTTTCTCATTCAAATACATTTGGCAACAGTTCATTATCTACAATCAATTCAGTTTCATATAAAAAGAAACAAAAATAACCATTTACATCAAAACCCCAACATCCATTCAGATAACACTCTCCATCCCTCTCAAACACACAATGTAAAACAAATAGAAAAATAACTTACTTTCTCCCCCTAAGATTACCTGGCGTTGCTACAATATTGATTATGTGCAACTGAGATGATAGTTAGGAGTCAGACACCCCTGTAAACTAGTGGTCCTTCACCCTGCTCCTGGAAAACTACAAAGCGTACAGGGTTTTGTTCCAGCCCAGCACTAACATAACTGATTCGACTAACCAGCTACTCAAAAAGACCTTGATGAGAGTAGAATTGGGAGGGTTAGTGTTGGACTGGAACAAAAGTCTGCACACCTTATACTCCTCATGACCAGGGTTGGTGACCACTATTGTAGAGGAAGATGCCCTCCTCTCTAAACACTCTCCCACAACTGCTGGATGGTTCTAGAGCAGACGTTCTGCACCTATTCAGTAATGTAGGGTTGACATCTAGCACAAGGATTTGATAGAATTATGATTTGTACAAATAAATCATGAATGCATGAAAAAAAAATACAAGTAAATTACAACAAAATATACATCTATATGTTGCGGCTGATTATTAAAGCATGGCTAAGTAATTTGCCATCTTAAGGGTCATTTTGAGATATGAAACGTGTGTAGAAAGAAAAAGCATAGATTCTCTTTCAAATGGAAAAACATTAAGAAAACCATCCATTTGTGATTTACAGTATTTGCATCCATTTCAAACTGCTTTCCCTGAACAATTAAATGGGGAATCTTGTATTTGTATTTAACATACAGTGCTTGTAGTAAAATGCAGAGGGCCTTGTGCTGTATGTCCAAGAGGGCACATGAATAAGCAGAGGGCAATAGAAGTGAAAACACATGCAGCCTGTGAACCCAGCCCATTGTAAGTCTTCTGCTCTGAAAGAGTGCATCTCTTATAATACTCCAGACCCCTGGATGAATCCTGGATGACTAATGTCTTCCATATCACCTGAGTATATGATGGATCACAGATCATAATCTGTACTAGACCATAATCTGGACAAGATTCTAGTATATCTAGTACCCACACCACCACGCTTCTGTACTGTAGCCCTAAAATTGAGTGGCGTGTCTAACTCTACATCAGCCAAGGCACTGTGTTTGATGCTCCCTCTGAAAGACTGGCTAACTGGACTGTGACAACACGGACAAAAATCTTGAGAAACAGACATTTCTTTAATAATTTCAAATGACTGCAATTGGTATATTAATTGGTACTAGTTCCACGTTTAGGTATCAAATAAATATATGGACAGGTTGATGAGTGGCTAACTGCAAAAGTGTGCATGTGTGTGTTGCGTGCATGAAGAAATAAAAAGGTTGCCCAGCTCCACTAGACCTTTAGTGTGCATCTGTAAACAGAGCAAAGCAGGTGTTAATTTGGACGATTCGGCTTGGACACCAGACATAGAGGACTGTTGTGGTCTCTGAAACAGCGCTCTCTGGTGGGCGGGAGGAGGACAGGCAAATGGAGAATCTTATAGGGACGGACAAGAACAAGCCCTCCCTGCTCCACCTCGTCCTCTCCAGTAGAGCTGAGCCACAGAGCACCACAACGGCCAACTCAACAGTCACAGGGAGGGGCAGTAGTAGTAGCGCAATTCCACAGTAACAGGGTGAGACTCCGATTTTTCACTTTAAAATGTATTTCAAACAAAAACTATACAACTCTATGCACTCTAACTCTACTATAATTTCCACAGAACATAATACAAAAATGGAAACAGAATGATGGCCCCAACAGCACAAACTGTAATTCTGCTACTAAACTTTGTATCTGCACTGTTCTTCAAGTAAATGTGTTATTGTCAAATGTTCTATGGAAATGGTTAAAAGTAGTCCTTGTGCATCGAGTTTTACAGTGTGTTCAGTGTTTTTGTTTTAAAGTGTTAAATCGGAGTCTCAGCATCACTCTGTTAATGTGGAATTGCCCAGTACTAACAACAGGGTCGTATTCATTTGGGCACACTGTAGCAAAATGTTTTCGAACAACAAAGTAAAAACAAGCGTTTCTGTTTCCGTCTGTTTTAATCTGTTTGGTGCCTAATGAATAGGACCCAGGTTGGCCATGTATGTATGTCTATAGTATATATGTATGTGGGATCTCAGATTTTGTTGGCGTTGGTGTAGAGCGTGTCCTCATCGCTTTCGCTCTCATCCTGGAACTCGTTGGAGAGCAGGGACTTCTTGGAGCCCATGGAGGTAAGGCGAATCTCGTCCTCGTAATCGTCACGGTGCTGCCGCAGCCGGTGGAAACCATCCTTCTGCTGGTTGGATTTAGCAGAGCACACACACCAGATGATACAGGCTGTCACCACCAGGGCCGTCATGGAGGCCGCTGCAGGGAAGGAGATAAGAGAGACAAGCATATATAAACATGAGGCACAAAACAAACATATGTCCTAAAAACCTACAAAATGTAACTTATTCACCTTGTTTTACTCCCTACAATAATCCCCGGGCCGACTACATGAAAAATCTCTCGATATGCCCTTGAGCAAGACACTTAACCCTAATTGCTCTGGATAAGGGCATCTGCTAAATTTATATATATATATATATATTTTTTTTTATATATATATTTTTTTACTTAAACATTTTTTATTTATTTTGTACCTTTATTTAACTAGGCAAGTCAGTTAAGAACCAAGAATTCGATCTAGCAACCTTTTGATTACTGGCCAACGCTCTAAACTCTATGCTACCTGCCGGATCCAATGACTAAAATGTTTTAAAAAATAAAATAAAAATTCTCTGCAATCATCTGGCAACATTACACAAAAGGTAACATCTCCAAAAAAACAGTTCTCCCCATGCTTACCTGCAGTAGCCACAACAAACTCTCGAGGCAGACCAAAAATGCGGTTGTCCATGTCAAACTCTATGATGATGGAGCTGGCAGCTTCATATGACGACACAACCACCTCCTGCCGTTGTTGCTGGTAGCCATCAGCCACAGCCTCTATGTTGTGGTTTCCTGGTGCCAGAAGAGCATGGAAGTAGCCTCCCTCTGCAGTGAACACCCTCACACCTCCGTTCAACACTATCATGGCCCCCACGATGGGCTTCCCACTCTTATCCTTCACCATGCCACGCACACCTTTATGGACCTGAAGGAGAGACAGAAACACAGATTGAATGTAAAGTACACAGAACAAAAATTAAGTAGCCTTGCCCAAGCCAGAACAGCCAATAGGGCAGGAGCCTATATCCTGTTACTGTAGCGTAAGGCAGCTTGATGTACAGAACAAGTATACCCCCTAAACAGGATGCTAGTCTATCGCAGGAAGATAATGTAATATTGTAATAATGTAATAGACTAAGTAATATTATGTTAATTTCATCTTCTGTGGCAATACCTGCACATGTATGCCATAAATGCATTCAATAATGTATCAAACAAACGCGTTTGATTAGTAACCAATTGGAGCTCCGAAATGCATTAATTATTATTATCAAACACACTCAATAACTCATCAAAGCATTTGTAAACTTAATGAATGCATTTGTATTACATGACCCCAGGTCAGAGGTCAAGGGTATTACTGACCTCCACCAGCATGCTGAGCAGTGCCTTCCTATTCTCAGCCCACAGCGTGGCCAGCTGTTTGGCCGGGGGAAACAGACAGCAGCCTGTATACACCGTGATCTCTGGACAGTGGCCAAAGTCCACACTGAAGTCCTAAAAAGAAAGGATAGGACAGGACAGACACATCAGAATAGCCATATTGATGACCAGTAAAGCTTAGTCCAGAATGGCTACTGTACTTTAAAATCAAACAATTGATCAGGCTCTAACACAGTTGGTTGAAGTTAAATACAGACATAGCAGTGGAAGTCGTGTTGTTCCAGGACTCAACAAGCAGATGCCTCTTTGGGCCGGGTGACAGAACAACCTTTCTCTTGTGAGAGATATAGCATTAGATAGCATTAGAAAGTAGGGTATGAAACATACCTTCATACTGCCCATGTGACTTTGTCTCTCTGCTGCCCTGAGTACTCCATCTGGGATGTTACCCACTGGGGAGAGAGGAGAAGAGAAGGATGAAACATAGGAGTCAATAGATGTATATAAGCCATCTTTTTCAATTCACCACTTGGAATGCAGTCTTTAGGTCACAGTGGTCTATTTGTGGTGCTGTTGGTACATACTCTGGCCATTGCTTGGACATCCCGTATCCCCCAGGTGCATCTTGGGATGGTTGCTGGCATACACATTGGCCAAGTACTTCAGAGTTTCCTCATTTTCAACTGAAAGAAAGTACACTATTAGTTAACTATTAGTACTACTATTTGATAGATTTCTAGTATTCTATATTTGGAGCCCCATGTTCCTACCTGGCTGTACAGGCTTGTCGTAGGGGTAAGTAGCCAACAGGGAGCCTCCATCCAGGGCTACAGAGAGTGTGAAGCCCCTCTCTAAGATCAGGTCCATCACTGCCCTGGTCTCTGGCTGAGCCTCCACCACCCGCTGGGAGGCATTACCTACAACAGCAGCACACACAGACAGGACACCACCAAACATGTAAGGGCATGCAAGTACCCACACAACACAAACATCTCCGTCTATACACCAACCACAGCAGGTACTGACCAAAGAAGTCAGTGTCCAGATCTTTCCCGTGTGTGTTGGTCATGCCCACAGTAGAGGTGCACTGTTTCTCTCTGGCCAGCTCTCGTCCATCTGGGTTGATGGAGGGAAGGATGACGATCCGCGTCTCGTTAATCAACTGTGGAGAGAAGAGGGAGAAGGATAAAGAGGAATGAGGGGTAGAACAACAGGACATCAGTTATATTTAAATGGAGCTTTTTTATTTTAGAACATTACACTTTTTTGCAAGTTCTTTCCTTTTTAAAGCGTGGTCGATAAAAATATAAAAATTGTATGAATATTTAGTATTTTTAAGGCAACACAACTGTGCAAGGGTGTGAATAATTTCACTAGGCACTATAACTATGATTGGTGTAGTAAAAACATCAGATAAATCATCTCACCCTGGTGATGGTGGGGTTCTTGTCGTAGTTGATGCAGAGGAAGGCAGCAAACTCCAGCAGGAGCTCTGTGCCAACGGGGGCGTTGCCATGGATACCTCCCACCAAGCGTATCTTGGGCTTGGCCGTTTCAGGCTCGTCTGGTTTGTTGGAAATCTCCAAGGCCCAAATGGTCCTGTACTCCACACTCTGGCCCAAACTAGACAGAAGAATGCATGTTATTATCAATTCCACTGTAGATTATTACCTAGACTGTAATTCCAACCATTTGGAGGAGAGGTTTTGAGGTTAGCCATTAGGGGTACAGGTGGGCAGGTAGCCTACCGGTTAGAGTGTTGGGCCAGTAACCGAAAGGTCGCTGGTTCGAATACCCATGCCGACAAGGTGAATCTGTCGATGTGCCCTTGAGCAAGGCACGTAACCCTAATTTGTTCCTTGGGCACCTTACAACCATGGCAGACCTTGTAAAACAACACATTTCACTACAACTATCTGGTGTATGTGATAATACATATACATATATTTTTTTGCATGACAAGCTAAATTATTTTGATTAAGGGCAGTTACACTAGGGGTTAGAGGTCAAGGTTAACCTGTGCCGAGAGGTGACATTTGATGACGAGGTCAGAGGTCATAACTCAGGCCAGCCTACCTTTGCAGGGAGGTCCTCTTAGGGAAATTAAGGTCTAGATGTTAGACATCAGGTTAGGGTTTAGAGGTCATAACTCAGGCCTACCTATGCAGGGAGGTGATCTTGGGGAAGTTGAGCGTCAAACCCCTCAGGAACTCTGACAGCTCTTTGTAGCGTCTGTATCTGAAGCTGCTCTCTGTGATGGTACTCTGAACCAGCTGCTCCAGCCCCTGGCCCAGAGACAGGTCCTTAATGAAGCTCTGGAACACCACCTCTGCAGGGTCCTGGGTGGCTCCAGGATCCTTGGGGGCCTGGCCATTGGGCTCCGAACGCACCCGCGTCAGCCGGAAGTCTACCAGCTCCACCCCCTCCTCTGGCACTGTCGCGTAGATCTTTACTGAGTTGTACCTGAGAAGAAGGGGAGGGAGGGTTAGGGCATAGAAGGTTGTTAATTCTAGTTCTGTTTCTATGGGTTAGGGTGGGGTTAACCCTCTAATTTATCTCAGTTACTTCTACGGTTCTGTCTCTCACCCCCGTGCAGAGGCGGTGAGGTGATACGTCCCAGGGACCAGAAGTCTCCAGTAGTCTCCAGCTAGGTTGGTTGTGATTGGATGATTGATCTCCTCCACCATGATGGTGGCATTAGGGATGCCTGTACCATCTTTAATATCTATCACCATGCCCTTTACTCCTCTGTGGACCTGCAGAGGGACACACACACACACACACACACACAGAGGATGAATACCTCAAATTCAAGTTGGTGCATTTGAGACAAAGTAAATGGGCAAAGGGAAAGAGAAATTATACGTTTACATTTCTTTTTTTTGAGAGAGAGAGATGAATGAATGAGCGAATGATAGCATAGTGAAGGGCAGTATGTAAATATGCTGACCTGGTGGATGTACTGCAGTAAGGCTCTGTGGTTCTGGTCCCAGTACAAAGGCAGGTGCTGGGCCTTAGGGTACTTCACACAGCCCAACTCTATGGTCACCTCAAAACAGTTAGTGTTCAGGTAGTTCCAGTCCTGCATCCCACCTGGCGAGAGAACACAAAGAGAAGTCAGATACACACATTGTTCCTCTTAGTGTGTGTATTGGCATGGGAAGGCACGTACCGGCAACATTGTACCAGTTGGCGCCGTTGGTGATGCCGTCCTCAAAGAACTCTGAAGGGTAAAGGTCCTCACAAGGGTGTCCTTTGTGCATCAGAGCATTTTCCTACACACACACACACACACACACAAAAGGGAAAAGGTGACAACGCAATACAAACAGCAGAATTGAAACAGTAAACTTATCAACAACTGTCCAATGTTTTTATTAACTTAATAAACAACTTCACAACTGTTTGAATATATTTAGTAAATGGGGTGATATAAGGACCCAAATTGTGTGTTGAAGTCCACTGACCTGAGAGTAGGATCTGGCCACCTGTTTAAAGACCTTGTCATCAGGACACTTGCTGTACTCCGTACGTCCCTGCTTGTCATCATCATATGGGTAATTGACCACCAATGACCCTGTAGTGGGCAGAGAGGAATTACCCAATGAGAATACAATATACATTTTTTTATAAACATTGAAAAATGGGGGAGCTTAGGGCTTACCTCCATGTAGGTTGGCTGAGAGTACAAAGGGATAACTCTTGAGCCAGTTCATCACAGCGATGGTCTCTGGCTGCCTGGGTTCAGTGATTGTAGTAAACTGGTCAGGGAAGTTACGGTTCAGGTCAAAGTTGTTACTGTTGTTGCGTCCCGTGTACCCTCTGACATCACCTGCGAGAGCAAAAGAACAACAAAAGCTTAGCTAGCAAGCTAGACAAGCAGTCATTATCGTGAATCAAGTCGACAATCTACTGGCAAATTCTTTTCAATCCTTATGAAGAGAAATTATAGACTAAATATATCGGTGCTCAATTGAACATCAACATTACACGACAAGTTGGAAATCGCAAATTCAACAATGACTGGTTTGGAATGAATCAGTGGCTAACTGCAAGCGTTGCAATGCAATCACTAGCCTGCTAGTCAGTGGAGTGGGTGTGTGGTCCAAGTCTGGGTTTAAGGGTCTCTTTTCCAAGCTTAAAAGGATAAACATTCACATGCAACACCATGGGCCAGAAAAGGTTGAAAACATTGGCCATGCTGTCAATCCAGCATGACTTCTGCCGCGTTCAAGACAACTGGGAACTCAGGGGAAAAAAAAAAAAAAAACAAGCGCCGACTGCGAAAATACCTTTTGGTCATCCAACTCAGAATTCCAAGTCGTGAACTCGGGCCTCTTAATAATTAGGTCCCTTTCCCCCTCGTAACTTAGCCTACTGTTCTGACTTGGTGGTGTACATGTAGTTTATAACCTGTGTTAGAGAAATGTAGTCATAGAATATTGTAAGAGCTTTCATTGTCTGCTTATAAGCCGCCTTTATTTATCCTATGGTTCTGACTTGTTGTACAGGGAGAGCGCTGTAAGAATGGCCCATGTTCTAAATTCTGTCATTGTATATTTCAAAAGTGCTGAACAAATGGTTAGATTGACTATGTCCATCCGAGCTCACTCATTAATGTCATAATTGAAATTACAGATTGCCTCTTATCCACTCGTCGTCCCCTTATGTCATAGCTTGTACATATCAATTGTCAGTAGAAACAGCATTTGTTTAAGCAAGTCAGCCATAGGTTTTTTCAAAAGTCAGTAAATTAGGCTGAATGAACTGTTTTGCTGCCAGACAAGGCTCCGCTGTAGCAGTGGTAAGGATTCACTCCAAGGTGCTGAAAAGAAAGCTCTGCTGTTGGGACAGCTTTATGTCTGACACTTGTTTTTGTTTACAGCCAGACAGTAACTTAGGCCAGGTGTTCCCAAACATTTTCACTCAGGCCCCCTTTCCAGCACTTGGGAACATCCTGCCTATACATTTTGCCTTGTCTAATGTGTATTCCTGTGATATTTGAGTGACTCAAGCATTACAACTGTTGGGTTCGACATTTTGAACATTGAGATATTAAATAAATGATTGAGAAAGAAGCATAGAATCAAAGGAGAAAGTGAAGGGTTCTCTGTGGAATGTGTTGGGGGATGGGAGCAGAACACTGTGTTGATATAGGGAAGACAGATGGATATCTGTGGATCAGGAGGTTTTTATTTTATTTTTTATTTCACCGTTATTTAACCAGGTAGGCTAGTTGAGAACAAGTTCTCATTTGCAACTGCGACCTGGCCAAGATAAAGCATAGCAGTGTGAACAGACAACACAGAGTTACACATGGAGTAAACAATTAACAAGTCAATAACACAGTAGAAAAAAAGGGGAGTCTATATACAATGTGTGCAAAAGGCATGAGGTAGGCGAATAATTACAATTTTGCAGATTAGCACTGGAGTGATAAATGATCAGATGGTCATGTACAGGTAGAGATATTGGTGTGCAAAAGAGCAGAAAAGTAAATAAATAAAAACAGTATGGGAATGAGGTAGGTGAAAATGGGTGGGCTATTTACCAATAGACTATGTACAGCTGCAGCGATCGGTTAGCTGCGCAGATAGCTGATGTTTGAAGTTGGTGAGGGAGATAAAAGTCTCCAAATTCAGCGATTTTTGCAGTTCGTTCCAGTCACAGGCAGCAGAGTACTGGAACGAAAGGCGGCCAAATGAGGTGTTGGCTTTAGGGATGATCAGTGAGATACACCTGCTGGAGCGCGTGCTACGGATGGGTGTTGCCATCGTGACCAGTGAACTGAGATAAGGCGGAGCTTTACCTAGCATGGACTTGTAGATGACCTGGAGCCAGTGGGTCTGGCGACGAATATGTAGCGAGGGCCAGCCGACTAGAGCATACAAGTCGCAGTGGTGGGTGGTATAAGGTGCTTTAGTGACAAAACGGATGGCACTGTGATAGACTGCATCCAGTTTGCTGAGTAGAGTGTTGGAAGCCATTTTGTAGATGACATCGCCGAAGTCGAGGATCGGTAGGATAGTCAGTTTTACTAGGGTAAGCTTGGCGGCGTGAGTGAAGGAGGCTTTGTTGCGGAATAGAAAGCAGACTCTTGATTTGATTTTCGATTGGTGATGTTTGATATGAGTCTGGAAGGAGAGTTTGCAGTCTAGCCAGACACCTAGGTACTTATAGATGTCCACATATTCAAGGTCGGAACCATCCAGGGTGGTGATGCTAGTCGGGCATGCGGGTGCAGGCAGCGATCGGTTGAAAAGCATGTATTTGGTTTTACTAGCGTTTAAGAGCAGTTGGAGGCCACGGAAGGAGTGTTGTATGGCATTGAAGCTCGTTTGGAGGTTAGATAGCACAGTGTCCAATGACAGGCCGAAAGTATATAGAATGGTGTCGTCTGCGTAGAGGTGGATCAGGGAATCGCCCGCAGCAAGAGCAACATCATTGATATATACAAAGAAAAGAGTCGGCCCGAGAATTGAACCCTGTGGCACCCCCATAGAGACTGCCAGAGGACCGGACAGCATGCCCTCCGATTTGACACACTGAACTCTGTCTGCAAAGTAATTGGTGAACCAGGCAAGGCAGTCATCCGAAAAACCGAGGCTACCGAGTCTGCCGATAAGAATATGGTGATTGACAGAGTCGAAGGCCTTGGCAAGGTCGATGAAGACGGCTGCACAGTACTGTCTTTTATCGATGGCGGTTATGATATCGTTTAGTACCTTGAGTGTGGCTGAGGTGCACCCGTGACCGGCTCGGAAACCAGATTGCACAGCGGAGAAGGTACGGTGGGATTCGAGATGGTCAGTGACCTGTTTGTTGACTTGGCTTTCGAAGACCTTAGATAGGCAGGGCAGGATGGATATAGGTCTGTAACAGTTTGGGTCCAGGGTGTCTCCCCCTTTGAAGAGGGGGATGACTGTGGCAGCTTTCCAATCCTTGGGGATCTCAGACGATATGAAAGAGAGGTTGAACAGGCTGGTAATAGGGGTTGCGACAATGGCGGCGGATAGTTTCAGAAATACAGATTGTCAAGCCCAGCTGATTTGTACGGGTCCAGGTTTTGCAGCTCTTTCAGAACATCTGCTATCTGGATTTGGGTAAAGGAGAACCTGGAGAGGCTTGGGCGAGGAGCTGCGGGGGGGGGGCGGAGCTGTTGGCCGAGGTTGGAGTAGCCAGGCGGAAGGCATGGCCAGCCGTTGAGAAATGCTTATTGAAGTTTTCGATAATCATGGATTTATCGGTGGTGACCGTGTTAGCTAGCCTCAGTGCAGTGGGCAGCTGGGAGGAGGTGCTCTTGTTCTCCATGGACTTCACAGTGTCCCAGAACGTTTTGGAGTTGGAGCTACAGGATGCAAACTTCTGCCTGAAGTAGCTGGCCTTAGCTTTCCTGACTGACTGCGTGTATTGGTTCCTGACTTCCCTGAACAGTTGCATATCGTGGGGACTATTCGATGCTATTGCAGTCCGCCACAGGATGTTTTTGTGCTGGTCGAGGGCAGTCAGGTCTGGAGTGAACCAAGGGCGGTATCTGTTCTTGGTTCTGCATTTTTTGAACGGAGCATGCTTATCTAAAATGGTGAGGAAGTTACTTTTAAAGAATGACCAGGCATCCTCAACTGACGGGATGAGGTCAATGTCCTTCCAGGATACCCGGGCCAGGTCGATTAGAAAGGCCTGCTCACAGAAGTGTTTTAGGGAGCGTTTGACAGTGATGAGGGGTGGTCGTTTGACTGCGGCTCCATGGCGGATACAGGCAATGAGGCAGTGATCGCTGAGATCCTGGTTGAAGACAGCGGAGGTGTATTTGGAGGGCCAGTTGGTCAGGATGACGTCTATGAGGGTACCCTTGTTTACGGAGTTAGGGTTGTACCTGGTGGGTTCATTGATGATTTGTGTGAGATTGAGGGCATCTAGCTTAGATTGTAGGACTGCCGGGGTGTTAAGCATATCCCAGTTTAGGTCACCTAATAGAACAAACTCTGAAGCTAGATGGGGGGCGATCAATTCACAAATGGTGTCCAGGGCACAGCTGGGAGCTGAGGGGGGTCGGTAGCAGGCGGCAACAGTGAGAGACTTATTTCTGGAGAGAGTAATTTTCAAAATTAGTAGTTCGAACTGTTTGGGTATGGACCTGGAAAGTATGACATTACTTTGCAGGCTATCTCTGCAGTAGACTGCAACTCCTCCCCCTTTGGCAGTTCTATCTTGACGGAAGATGTTATAGTTGGGTATGGAAATCTGAATTTTTGGTGGCCTTCCTGAGCCAGGATTCAGACACGGCAAGGACATCAGGGTTAGCAGAGTGTGCTAAAGCAGTGAGTAAAACAAACTTAGGGAGGAGGCTTCTGATGTTGGCATGCATGAAACCAAGGCTTTTTCGATCACAGAAGTCAACAAATGAGGGTGCCTGGGGACATGCAGGGCCTGGGTTTACCTCCACATCACCCGCGGAGCAGAGAAGGAGTAGTATGAGGGTGCGGCTGAAGGCTATCAAAACTGGTCGCCTAGAGCGTTGGGGACAGAGAATAAGAGGAGCAGGTTTCTGGGCATGGTAGAATATATTCAGGGCATAATGCGCAGACAGGGGTATGGTGGGGTGCGGGTACAGCGGAGGTAAGCCCAGGCACTGGGTGATTATGAGAGAGGTTGTATCTCTGGACATGCTGGTTGTAATGGGTGAGGTCACCGCATGTGAAGGAGGTGGGACAAAGGAGGTAACAGGGGTATGAAGAGTGGAACTCGGGGCTCCATTGTGAACTAAAACAATGATCACTAACCTGAACAACAGTATACAAGGCATATTGACATTTGAGAGAGACATACAGCGAGGCATACAGTAATCACAGGTGTTGAATTGGGAAAGCTAGCTAAAACAGTAGGTGAGACAGCAACAGCTAGTCAGCTTGCACAACAAACAGCAGGTAAAATGGCGTTGACTAGGCAACGGGGCCGACAGATAAAACAAACAAGCAGAATGGAGTACAGTGATTAATGGACAGTCCAGCGTGCATCAGCTATGTAGCCAAGAGATCAGTGTCCAGGGGGCAGCGGTGGATGGGCAGGGAAGCTGGACTGGCGAGTGTTATCCAGGTTTTAAAAAACTAACAATGACTAAATAGCTTGTAGCTAGTTAGCTGGTTAGTGTCTGGAGGTTCTTGAGTGTGTTCTAAAAAATAAAAAATAATAGCGATTCCGTATCACAATGGGTGAGGCAGGTTTCAGGAAGGTATAAACAATTTAAAAATCAAAAAGAGAGAAAGTAAATATGGGTCCAGAGAGTGTTTGGGACGCGGAGATTGAGACGGTTAGCAGGCCTGTGGTAACAAGCTAACAGTTCATAGGCCCGGGCTAGACAGGGTAGCAGGGGTGTGCTACAGGTGCTCTGGCCGGGCTAGCTTCAAGCTAAGTGGGTGGAAACGCTAGCCAGGGGTAATCATCCGGGGTTGCAGTTTAGCTAGATAGCTAGTTGTGAAGATCCAGCTGAAAAATGTTCCGTTTGCGGTGGGAATCCGGGGATGAAAAATAAATAGGTCCGTTATGCTCTGGATAGAGTCGCGTTGTTCGAACTGGCGAGAGCTTTCCGGGCTAAAGGTTAGCTGATGACCGGTTAGCTGAAGACCGCTAGCATAGCTGGTGGATTAGCTGGCTAGCTTCAGTTGAGGGGTTTCGGTTCCGAAGTAAATATAAATACTTTAGGAAAAATAGCTACATTGGGTGAGGTGGGTTGCAGGAGAGTATTTGGAAGCTTAGATTTAGCAAAATGTTTTTAAAGAGGTATGCGAAGAAAAATATGTAAAAAAACAAAAAAGACGCGATATATACAGGGGACAGGACGACTTACTGCTACGCCATCTTGGAGAATCAGGTGAGGGGTGAGGTCAGTTCCCCTTAAGGGAGTAATCAGGGTTAGTATCTGGTTACCTTCTTTCTCTTGGGCATAAACTAAGGATTGGAGAGAAGGGGTGTCTTATGTAGGATGTATATAACCAATGGAGAGAAATGTTTTGCTGTCTGATTACAGCTGTACAGAACCTTTGGGAAGAATTAAACTTGGTTAAAGCTTCTCTAGTGTCCGTGGGTTTTTTACTCTGAAAAATAAAACACTAACACAACAAATCTATGGGCTAAAAAAACCTAGCTAAAAAAACTGACATGGGCTAGTTGATCAACTGGACATTTATTCCAAATTATAAATAGCTCTCTAAGGTATGCAATGACTGACATGAGAAGAGGCAAACTGATGATGCACTTCCCAATTTCTAAATTGCTCCTTGTGCGGATACTATTACAACTTTCAAGAGTACGTTGAAAGCCGGACTGAGATCCTTCAAAAATAAAAGAAAACAAATATATATATTATTTTTATTGGGGGACCACTGACTTTATGCTACTGGTAATCATGTTTAATGTCTTAATTTAGGGGTACACTGTATTTTTATTGTGGACGGGCAACATCTTTCACAAATAGACCCCACACACACATTCCTCTCTTACCCTCCCTGGCGATCTCATAACCATCTGGGTTCATGGAAGGCATGATGTGTATCCGGGTCGTGTTGACCAGCTGGGTGACCTCAGGATCGCTGCCATAGTTATGGCACAGGTACTCAATGAGGTTGAGGAGCAACTCGCGTCCCACCACCTCGTTTCCATGCATGTTAGCTATATACTTGAACTCTGGTTCACCTAAAGGGGAGAAAATAGTGGGAAAATACATTTGTTAAAGTGTTAGTGCTATTAAAAGAGAAGTAGGGCAGAGTCGGCTGGGAGAGAATGAGGGCGGAAGTCTCCTGAACAAATTCACACTCAATTAAACTAAAGCACACCATTCATTTGAAAACCCTCCTTATCCTTGCACTGTACTTTCTAGGCCACCCACTATTGAAAAAATACAATGCTGTAATGGGCCTGCAGATAAGAGTGAGTACCCCCACATTCAAAAGGATATGAAGCTACGAGATCATTGAGCTGAAGCAATAATATCAGGATCTTTTACAGGAAAAACTGCCATTTGTTTTAGACTATGAATTTCTGTGTATGAACACAATCCAGTTACTGTAAGAAGTTAGATCAACATAAACCACAGCCGTAGATTGAAGGCATTGCTTTAGAGTTAATAGTCTCTTCTAGAGCTCCAGTGTCACCAAAACACATCCATACCTGGCTCGTGGACGGTGGGGTTGTCTGATATCACCATGACGTAAAGCTCACGGTCCTCTGCTGACTTCCCAATGGAATAGAGATGAGCGATGGAATGGAACCTGTTGCTGTACCTGTTGTGTTAAAAGAACAAGGCTTTTTCACATTTTATTAAAAGCTCTCACATCCTAACATTACTTACAAGCATAACATTTGAAATGCTTAATTACAAAGGCAAGCCTATAAAGCAAACATAACAGTACATGCGCAGGAACAGCTCCATGTCATTGTAATGGTGGTGGCGGAAGTCCTGTGGTTGGATGGGCTGGTGTTCAGGCTGGGCTGGGGGCCAAGCCTCCTGGGGAGTGGAGCTCTCGTTGGCCCCAGAGGTCCCCATCTCAGAGGTGGTGCTGGAGGTTTCGATGGTGGTGGAGTCAGGGTCAGAGGTTGTGGTAGGGACAGAGGTTGTGGTAGGGACAGTGGTAAAGGGTACGGTTATGCCACCTGTGGGTTCATTTCCCAGGGGTGCCAGGGTGAAGTTGAGCTCGGTGGCCTTGCCCTCCACCACTTGAACCCCAACTACTGTCATGGGCATGTACCTATGAAGACAGAAATATTGAATATGTTTATTTTGTTGCAGTTAAAACATATTATAAATGCAAAAAAACGAAGTAAAAACCCTGTGCACAGCAGTGTGTCTAAATCCAGGTGATATCTTTTAAATGTATTTCACCAGGAAGTTTCAGGTATAATGGGAAAGTACCAGAACAGGGAAATATCTTAGAGGAAATTAAGCTCTAAGATGTGCATTTACTTCATGTAAGAAAACACCATGCACTAATCAGTTCAAAGGAAAACAAGACAGGAACTAAAAATCAGGAGTAGAGTATGCTTCTTTTGTTAAAGACTTTATTTTCTGTACCCTGTGCCTGCAAGTTAGTATAGCGGCAGGAGAGGAGTTCATTCCTCCAGCAGTACTCACCCTGTGGCTATAGCTGAGACATTGTATGTCCCAGGAAGCAGCAGGCGGTAGAAGTCACCAAACTTGGCTGTGGTCAGGTTATGGTTGATGCCTGCCACCACAATGCTGACATCAGGCAGAGCTGTCCCATTGGTAGCCTCATTCACATAGCCTCGAACTCCAATGTGAACCTGGGAGATCAACAGGATAACGTCAGAAGAGATCTCAAACACTGTTTCTATTGCCTCAGTAGCTGGGAACAAATGAAGCTCAAATAACTGAAGTGCTGCCTAGAAGTAAGTAACTACTGCAAATGGATGTGAAGATGGAACAATCTCTTCAATTCAAATAAATAAATAGATTGAGTACAGTAGTAAGAACCAGAGAGTAGTTCGGAAAACTACAGCTAGTCATATGTGCAATGAAAGTGTGTGTGTGATAGTTTAAAAGTTTGAGTGTGACACTGTGTCTTGTGAAAGCCAACCTGCTCCAGGTAGGCAATTAGTGACTCCCTGTTATAGTCCCACTCTTTCTTTAACTCGGAGGCCGGTGGAAATTTACAGCAGCTCAGTTCCATGGTGATCTCCAGGCAGTTTCCATTCAGGTAGTTATAGTCCTGCATGCCTCCTGAACAGGGATGACAAATTGTACCTTATGTCAAAATGTTTTCCTGCAATCATTTCAAGATCTCTCTGCTTGAAAACCACTCACGAGGACATCAGTATTAATTCTAGAGGCACAACCTAAAGAAAGTGGAAAAGCATACAAAATAAACTGTCAAAAGAAAGTGTGTTGACTTCTGCTGAGGTCATGAAAGCAACAGCATGAACACAGGCCTAATGCTTTGAGTCAGGAACATCCTTAAATCTACACCAAACCCAGGATGTAGGCTAAAGGTGTTATCAATGCAAAGTGCCTCTGGCAGAGCAGAGTAGGCTGTGGCCAGCACCAGCCTTTCCTCCAGTCCAGGGCTGCCTGGTGGAGGAATGTGTTTGCTGTGGCCTGGTGCCACCTGCCACTCAGGCAACATTCCCAGGTTGTTTTCAGCACAAAGCCTGACAGCAGGCAGGCAGGCAGTAGGCCTCGGGAAGGTTGCCATGACTGGGTTTGACCGGCAGCATTTTAATTTATCAGACCCATATGTATTGGGTGCCTAATCTGACTAGGGCGTCCATCCATGGTGCTCAGAAAGACAGAAATCAACCAGTGTAATCCATGTTGTAAGAACATGCAAGACGAGGATACAACGATGTGTGGTCCTTATTGAAATAGAATGTCCACTTTGAAGATGTTAGAATAAACTGTCCACATGTACTTTCCTCTGCCAACAAGCCAAGCAAGGAACAGCTAGACACTAGCCTGTCAATATACCATAGTCCTCATAGAAGAAACGTTTACCCAGGCCTATTCTATTGGTCAGCTTGTCAATAGAAAAAATTGCCTATTCCAGACAGACTCTGGGACAATAGATGCCAAATTCATACAACCAGTAGGCATAAACAACATTAAAAAGTAATGAGTCTGATGCAACAGATCAGAACGTTTAGCTTAAAATATTGATAAACTATTATTTCTTCAGATTATAAACGCATCAACGTGCACAAGACAGTAGGCTAAGTGTAAATATTTGTTCCATAATGCAATTAGCAGAAAAATTGTCAAAAGCACAGCGCACATGCGATCAGTTTCATGTGACAGAGATTTAAATATTATTTAGAAATTTAGAAAGAGGGGAGATCTAATATGCCACAACTAGCATGGGTCGCTAATATGACTAGGATTGTGCATTTAACTACTGGACAATGAAAGAAAGTTGATATAAAATCATTTCCTTCAAGGATATGGTCAGATTTTGGCTAGGTGACTTTGAAGCAAGGTAAGACATGCCTCATAACACGTAGTAACACTTTCAGGTTTCAAACATTTGAGTATGATTTCAAAATGCATACTGCTCATTGCAAAGTGGTGTGTGACGCGCTGTTTGAGATGCTGTAGTAGCAGCTCGTGCTGTCTGACAGATTATACACTCAAAGGTTTTGTATCTCTCTATGCTTTACACGTGTGATAAATAAGATGCATAACAAACGCACACGCCAATGTAATTCCACTAAATTATGCAAAGTAACCTATAGAGTATAGACCGATAAGCATGACCAATCAAATCTATTTCCATCAAATGGTACTTCAATCAACGAAAAGTCTAAAAAAAAGCATTATTTCTCAATTCGATTTTTTTCTTCTCCCGGACAATTGGCCTGCATCAATTTTATTTAAATCGGCTTTTCTATTTTTGTAAATGTTATTAAAATCATCCAAAAGCTGGTTATTACCAGCTAACGGAAATCCTGAACCCAATAGAAGTAGGATACTCAACCCTCTTCCTCATTCACACAAACAAGGCCATCTCACTCTGTCATCCTTAGACACAATCCAGGGTATAAATGCACGCACCCACACACTAATTCACAGGAGACAAACAGCACAAACAACGCCAGCTCTTTCATCTGAATGTGTGAGGCCTACCAGCCTCAGGTTAGAAATGCTGCTGTGTGCATATGATATTAGACAGCATGATGTGGGCAAGATACAACACAGCAGATTCAGCATTTACATAATCAAATGACACACACAGCAGAGACAGCTAACGTGACTGCTTGTGGCCCTAATACAGGAATCTTCAGAAGCTATTTGACACAGAGAGGGAAAGGAAGGGAACAGGAGGAGGAGAAACAGGGGGGAGAGGAAGTGAGTGTCCATCCAACCATCATTAGTTTGTGACTAATAATTTACCAGGGACTAGTTAATAAAAAAGTAATATCCAGAATGGCGGCTGTTTAATCCACACACATCAGGGTTGAATGTGTGTGTGTTAGGCAACTTCTGATTGAGAGAGGAAACGTATCAGAAAGCCCTTACTAACACAATACTGAGTCAGCCCAGGACAAGCTAGAATACAAGACAGAGTGGTACACAGAGTGGTACAGCTGTTGAACATCCTCTCAAATGGCTGCATCACTGTGACTGCCTGGCCTGCAGATTCCTTCTGGGTACTGTGGTTTTGGTTGACTGGTAAAGACTGTTGTAAAATGGCACAGTAAGAAATGGCAGCAGTTTTACGGGCGCCCAACCAATTGTGCTATCCAGAGCTTCTGGATATCAGGACAGCGATCACTCACAAGACGCACAAGACATTCTCCAAACACCCCACAGGGCCGACATCCCCGTTATTTGCAAGAGGAAGCGACGCAGGTACAGAGGACAAAGAGCCGGATGCCTGGTCAGGACCCGGCGAGGACGACTGGGAAAGCTGCCGTTATACTACTCGCCAACGTAGCGGGATATACGCTGCATATTTGTAAACATCAGCTGGTGCAGGAAATCTAAGGAAGTCTCTAGATTTTGCTCACCTGAAGTAGAGTATATTGTGATAAATTGCAGGTCACACTATTTGCCTAGAGAGTTTTCAGCCATACTTTTCGTGGCTGTTTATTTACCACCACAGACAGATACTGGCACTAAGACCACACTCAGTCAGCTGTATAAGGAAATAAGCAAACAGGAAACCACTCACCCAGAGGCGGCCTCTGTTTGCTTATTTCCTTATACAGCTGACCGAGTGCAGTCTTAGTGCAAGTATCGGTCTGTGGTGGTAAATAAACAGCCACAAAAAGTACGTCCCCACAATGACTGTACATACATACCCCAACCATAAGCCATGGATTACAGGCAACATTCGCACTGAGCTAAAGGGTAGAGCTGCCGCTTTCAAGGTGCGGGACTCTAACCCGGAAGCTTACAAGAAATCCTGCTATGCCCTGCGACGAACCATCAAACAGGCAAAGCGTCCATACGGGGCTAAGATTGAATGATACTACACCGGCTCCGACGCTCGTCTTATGTGGCAGGGCAAACTATTACAGACTGCAAAGGGAAGCACAGCCGCAAGCTGCCCAGTGACACGAGCCTACCAGACGAGCTATATCACTTCTATGCTCGCTTCGAGGCAAGCAACACTGAGGCATGGGTTGAGAGCATCAGCTGTTCCGGACGACTGTGTGATCACGCTCTCCGTAACCGACGTGAGTAAGACCTTTAAACAAGTCAACATACACCAGGCTGCGGGGCCAGACAGATTACCACCACGTGTGCTCCGGGCATGTGCTGACCAACTGGCAGGTGTCTTCACTAACATATTCAACATGTCCCTGATTGAGTATGTAATACCAACATGTCTCAAGCAGACCATCATAATCCCTGTGCCCTAGAACACAAAGGCAACCTGCCTAAATGACTACAGACCTGTAGATCTCACGTCTGTAGCCATGAAGTGCTTTGAAAGGTTGGTAATGGCTCACATCAACACAATTATCCCAGAAACCATAGACCCACTTCAATTTGCATACCGCTCAAACAGATCCACAGATGATGCAATCTCTATTGCACTCCACACTGCCCTTTCCCACCTGGACAAAAGGAACACTTACGTGAGAATGCTATTCATTGACTACAGCTCAGCATTCAACACCATAGTACCCTCAATGCTCATCACTAGGCTAAGGATCCTGGGACTAAACACCTCCCTCTACAACTGGATCCTGGACTTCCTGACGGGCCGCACCCAGGTGGTGAGGGTAGGTAGCAACACAAATAATCGGTTCCCTCTGCCACGCTGATCCTCAACACTGGAGCTCCACAGGGGTGCGTGCTGAGTCCCCTCCTGTACTCCCTGTTCACCCACAACTGTATGGCCAGGCATGACTCCAACACCATCATTATGTTTGCAGACGACACAGCAGTGGTAGGCTTGATCACCGACAACGACGAGACAGCCTATAGGGAGGAGGTCAGAGACCTGGCCGGGTGGTGCCAGAATAACAACCTATCCCTCAACGTAACCAAGACTAAGGAGATGATTGTGGACTACAGGAAAAGGAGGACTGAGCACACCCCCATTCTCGTCAACGGGGCTGTAGTGGAGCAGGTTGAGAGCTTCAAGTTCCTTGCTGTCCACATCAACAACAAACTAGAATGGTCCAAACACACCAAGACAGTCGTGAAGAGGGCACGACAAAGCCTATTCCCCCTCAGGAAACTAAAAAGATTTGGCATGGGTCCTGAGATCCTCAAAAGGTTCTACAGCTGCAACATCGAAAGCATCCTGAGTGGTTGCATCACTGCCTGGTACGGCAATTGCTCTGCCTCCGACCGACCAAAAGGCACTACAGAGGGTAGTGCGTACGGCCCAGTACATCACTGGGGCTAAGCTGCCTGCCATCCATGACCTCTACACCAGGTGGTGTCTGAGGAAGGCCCTAAAAACTGTCAAAGACACCAGCCACCCCAGTCATAGACTGTTGTCTCTACTACCGCATGGCAAGCGGGACCGGAGTGCCAAGTCTAGGACAAAAAGGCTTCTCAACAGTTTTTACTCCCAAGCCATAAGACTCCTGAACAGATAATCAAATAGCTACCTGGACTATTTGCATTGTGTGCCCCCCCAACCCCTCTTTTTACGCTGCTGCTACTCTTTGTTTATCATATATGCATAGTAATTTTATTTATGTACATACTACCTCAATTGGGCCGACCAACCAGTGCCCCCGCACAGTGGCTAACCGGGCTATCTGCATTGTGTCCCGCCACCCACCAACCCCTCTTTTAAGCTACTGCTACTCTCTGTTCATCATATATGCATAGTCACTTTAACCATAACTACATGTACATACTACCTCAATCAGCCTGACTAACCGGTGTCTGTATGTAGCCTCGCTACTTTTATTGCCTCACTACTGTATATAGCCTGTCTTTTTACTGTTGTTTTATTTCTTTACTTACCCATTGTTCACCTAACACCCTTTTTTGAACTATTGGTTAGAGCCTGTAAGTAAACATTTCACTTTAAGGTCCACACCTGTTGTATTCGGCGCACATGACAAATAAACTTTGATTTGATTTGAAGAGTTTAGATATAAAACCACAAGACAGTTGTTTGGTGGGTTATTATAAATCTATTTGATGCCAGGCCTTATGGCGGAGGCATAGCACAAAGTCTTTTTCTACAGTTTTCATAATATTTCATGGTAGAGGAAACATTACAACACTTGTTGGACTGCCTTGCATGGCTGTTAAATGTCAGGGTGTGTGCAAGCCCCAGTCTAGTTATGCTAAGCCGACAGCTGTGGTGAAACAGATCAACAGGGCAGTGCCCCATGTGAGCCTGTTAGAGAGTACTTTAGAGATATTAGTTAGAATAGTTCCCAAGGGCTTAGTCCCCTATGGTGACACCAGCAGGGTGCAACAGGCCTAGGCTATGTATCTGAAAGTGCCTCTATGGACACTGGCTAATAACCTTAGCATGAAAAAGACTGTACAGTGTGCATTGCAACAATGCTCCTAATAATAGTAATCTTATAGTGACTTTTTCATGTTTGACGATTTGCCTGGCGGAACCTGTAATGTGAGAATCATATGACACGTCATAGTAGACAATATCTGAGAGCAAACATCCTCCAGACATAGCCTAGAGGTCCTGTCATGAGCGCTATCAGCCCCAACCTCTACATCCTCCCACCTGGCAGGATACACCAATGACTGTATATACACAATATATACAAAAGTATGTGGACACCCCTTCAAAATCTGTGGATTCAGCTATGTCAGCCAAAACCGTTGCTGACAGCTGTATACAGTCATGCAATCTACACAGACAAACATTGGCAGTCGAATGGCCTAACTGATGAGCTCAGTGACTTTCAGTGTGGCACCGTCATAGGATGCCACCTTTCCAACAAGTCAGATCATCAAATTTTTGCCCTGCTAGAGGGTCAACTGTAAGTGCTGTTATTTTGAAGTGGAAACATCGAGGAGCAACAATGGCTCAACCTTGAAGTGGTTAGCCACACAATATTGTACTTTGCCACTATGGCCTTTTTCTGCCTTTACCTCCCTTATCTCACCTCATTTGCTCACATCGTATATAGACTTATTTATACTGTATGTTTGTTTTACTCCATGTGTAACTCTGTCGTTGTATGAGTCGAACCGCTTTGCTTTATCTTGGCCAGGTCGCAATTGTAAATGAGAACTTGTTCTCAACTTGCCTACCTGGTTAAATAAAGGTGAAATAAAATAAAATAAACAAGCTCCCAGAACGGGACCGCCGAAATGGTGGCGCGTAAAACTCGGTCCTCAGTTGCAACACTCACTACTGACTTCCAAACAGCCTCTGGAAGCAACATCGGCACAAGAGCACTAATGCTCGAGGCTGAAGGGAGGCAAGTCCCCGCAGCAATGTTCCAACATCTAGTGGAAAGCCTTCCAGGAAGAGAGGAGGTTGTTATGGCAGCAAAGGGGGAGACCAACTCCATATTAATGCTAATGATTTTTTGAATGAGATGTTCGACGAGCAGATGTCCACATACTTTTTGTCATGTAGTGTATGAATAGACAAAGCCATCAATCATGTGACACCATTCATTCCTATATGAATACTCTATAGTACATTAAAGCCAAATGAAGTCGGTTAAGATGACGTCTCATGCGGTTTGAGCTACTCCAGGAAGTGACATTGCAGTCTGTCCCCTCCTCATTGAGTTGAAGGCCGACCGGGTATTTGTACTGTAGCAACTAAAAATTATCCTTATAATTTATTCGGTGTGCTATTTTAAAAATAATCGGTGCAATGACATACATCTGGTGTATTAGAAGCAATTATTGATGCCATGATTGTCTTAGATGTTTTTTCAATTTACATAAAGTTTGCCATTTTTCCATTCACTTTAATGGGGATCCTGTTTTGTGCTAACAATACCTGCAGTACCGTGGTCGACCTTGAATTTCTGTGGCTTCAATGAGAGAGGGAAGTCATTCTCTCCTGGAATAGGCTAAACACACCCTCATCCAGTGTTTTCCCTAAGTACATGGAGAAGCCAGCCAAATAGGGAAAAAGTAGCCAGCCAGGGAGTTCCGGCTGTTTTTCCGGCTGTTTTTCCGGCTGTTTGTTTTTGTAGCCTAGTGGGGCGGCAGGGTAGCCTCGTGGTTAGAGCGTTGGACTAGTAACCGGAAGGTTGCAAGTTCGAATCCCCGAGCTGACAAGGTACAAATCTGTCGTTCTGCCCCTGAACAGGCAGTTAACCCACTGTTCCTAGGCCGTCATTGAAAATAAGAATTTGTTCTTAACTGACTTGCCTAGTAAAATAAAGGTAAAATAAAAATAAATAAAAAATAAATAAAAATGTTCTGTTTAAATTGTTAAGAGTAGTCCTTATGTATTGAGCTTGAAATCAATGGTTTTTGTTTGGCATACATTTTAAGTGAAAAATCTGAGTCTCAGCACAATTCCATTAGAATGGAATTGCCCTACATTAACCTCACATCCCAAGACAAGTAGATAATTGACTGACTTTGATAATCATAAGAGGACAGACCATCGACAAGACAAGTGGGAGTCTTATGGCAATTGACTTCTAAAAGAGAGAAATTCCCCAGAACTAACTTTGTCATCACTTACAAATACCATACGTCTGTTCTGTTTGCAGTGATGAATGTTTGTAGCATTAGGCTACCAACCCTGCAATACTGTTTGTATTGGCTTCCTACCCAAACCACAGTGGCCTACTACCTTGCTCAACCAGCCCTGTTCTCAATCACCAGTAAAGAAATGATTCATTCCAGAATCCAGACAAAAGCTACAAACACATAAAGCTGCAAAGCCTATGAATACAGGGTACCTAATCCAGCTAGTAGGGAAACAACCTTGTTTGAATAACATTCAGTGCAGAGCTGGAGCAAATCGGCTTTCAGTATTGTAACCGTAAATGAGGCCACATATGTTCTTCAATATAGTTCTCTACTACAGCATAAGGATTTGTCCCGATGGCTGTTAACAGGTTAGCTGTGATGTCAGTGAGCTAGAAAACAACAGCCCATCTATGAGATAACTATTAATTATGAAAAACAAATCGCAGACCTATAGGGCTCCTGAGTGGCACAGCGGTCTAAGGCACCGCATCTCAGTGCGAGAGGTGTGACTACAATTGACACAATTGGCCAAGCGTCGCCCGGGTTAGGGTTTGGCCGTCATTGTAAATAAGAAGTTGTTTCTTAACTGACTTGCCTAGTTAAATAAAGGTTAAATAGTAGGTAGGGATGTGCATCTTTCAAGACGATTCGTACATATCATGGCACCGATTCAATGCAGGAACAATACGCTTTATTTTGAAATGATTTGAAGCAATGTGGTATGATTAGACAAACAAATCAATGAGATTCGGTTCAATGTATTAACATTTGGTGAATAAACATTAATTTACCATACTAAATTAAAATCTGCTTCTGATGGAGCTCATAAGCGGGATCTGTTTGAGCTGACGTCTATCTGCCTGTGGTAGTGGGCATCTACCACCCCACTATTAGATTAGGGGGAGGCAATGAATGCTTTAAACCATCACCCACTTAAAAGTGAGCTAGTAATGTATCAATATGTATCTTTACAAATTAGCCATGACATAGCCAATATAGCCATATAGCACAACTTCGGATTTCACCCAGTCTCAAAATGAAATGGTTTTGACCGTTTGGAAGTTTCTATGGAGTGAGCGCCTCCCGTTTCGACAATGCAGTGCCGCTTCCCTCGCAAAAGATGATCAACTTTACCCTGTATATCTAAAAATGACCATATACACTGATTGCATAAAGCAAAACTACCAAAACTATTACTGATGGTGAACCTGATCCAAATCAAACCCTGTTCAGCATTTGTCTCTGGTACCTTACTTATATTCCGGTAAAACACCACATTCAACAGCGCATTTGATATCAATAACCTATCAAATAAATTGGCCGTCACTCAATAATAAAGCCTAATATTGCGCAATCCAATTAACAAGCATTTGAATGCTGAAGGTGCCGCGCAGATGTGCAAGATCAGGAATAAATTGGTCAGTGCATGAAGCAGAGCACAGTGCGCAGTGTGACTAGGCTGGTGATATTGAGGTTGTCACAAAATATGAGTTATTTTTAGAAGGTAGAAAAAAAAGTAATATGAGCAAAAACAAATTGGGAACCAACGATTCGTGACGTTTTTCTGACAGAGTATATAGATTTGGATCGGTTAAGGGTTCCACGGACCGATGCATTTTAAAAGGTCCTTAACTGTTGTTCTGGGATTGATTTGCACTTTTCACACCAAAGTACATTCATCTCTAGGAGACAGAACGCGTCTCCTTCCTGAGCGGTATGACGGCTGCGTGGTCCTATGGTGTTTATACTTGTGTACTATTGTTTGTACAGATGAACGTGGTACCTCCAGGCGTTGTGGAAATTGCTCCCAAGGATGAACCAGACTTGTGGAGGTCTACAATTTGTTTTCTGAGGTCTTGGCTGATTTCTTTTGATTTCCCATGATGTCAAGTAAAGAGGCACTGAGTTTGAAGGTAGGCCTTGAAATACATCCATAGGTACACCTCAAATTGACTCAAGTTATGTCAATTAGCCTATCAGAAGCTTCTATAGCCATGACATAATTTTCTGGAATTTTCCAAGCTGTTTAAAGGCACAGTCAACTTCTGATCCACTGGAATTGTGATACAGTGAATTATAAGTGAAGTCTGTAAACAATTGTAGGATAAATGACTTGTCATGCAGAAAGTAGATGTCCTAACTGACTTGCCAAAACTATAGTTTGTTAACAAGAAATTTATGGAATGGTTGAAAAACAAGTTAATGAATCCAACCTAAGTGTATGTAAACTTCCGACTTCAACTGTATATGTATGCAGCCTCCTCTGTCTTACAGAGACTGGACTCTGTTTATCATGCCTCCTTGCACTTTATTTTTATTATTTTTTCTATTTTACCCCCTTTTTCTCCCCAATTTCGTGGTATCCAATTGTTAGTAGTTACTATCTTGTCTCATCGCTACGACTCCCGTACGGGCTCGGGAGAGACGAAGGACGAAAGCCATGCATCCTCCGAAACACAACCCAGCCAAGCCGCACTGCTTGTTAAACCTCTTATGGCTGCAGGGGCAGTATTGAGTAGCTTGGATAAAAGGTGCCCAGAGTAGAGGTCGACCGTTTATGATTTTTCAACGCCGATGCCGATACCGATTAAATCGGACGATTTTAATTTTAATAATGACCATTACAACAATACTGAATGAACACTTATTTTGACTTAATATAACACATCAATAAAATCAATTTAGCCTCAAATAAATCATGTTCAATTTGGTTTAAATAATGCTAAAACAAAGTGTTGGAGAAGAAAGTAAAAGCTAACTTTTCAGTTCCTTGCTCAGAACATGAGAACATATGAAAGCTGGTGGTTCCTTTTAACATGAGTCTTCAATATTCCCAGGTAAGAAGTTTTAGGTTGTAGTTATTATAGGAATTATAGGACTATTTCTCTCGATACCATTTGAATTTCATATACCTTTGACTATTGGATGTTCTTATAGGCACTTTAGTATTGCCAGTGTAACAGTATAGCTTCCGCCCCTCTCCTCGCCGCTACCTGGGCTCGAACCAGGAACACATCGACAACAGCCACCCTCGAAGCAGCGTTACCCATGCAGAGCAAGGGGAACAACTACTCCAAGTCTCAGAGCGAGTGACGTTTGAAACACTATTAGCGCGCACCCCGCTAACTAGCTAGCCATTTCACATCGGTTACACCAGCCTAATCTCGGGAGTTGATAGGGTTGAAGTCATAAACAGCTTGAAGCACAGCAAAGAGCTGTTGGCAAAACGCTGCTGTGCTGTTTGAATGAATGCTTACGAGCCTGCTGGTGCTTACCATCGCTCAGTCAGACTGCTCTATCAAATCATAGACTTAATTATAACAGAATAACACACAGAAATATGAGCCTTAGGTCATTAATATGGTCGAATACGGAAACTATCATTTCGAAAACAAAACCTTCATTCTTTCAGTGAAATACGGAACTGTTCTGTATTTAATCTAACGGATGGCATCCCTAAGTCTAACTAGGCAAGTCAGTTAAGAACACATTCTTATTTTCAATGACGGCCTAGGAACGGTGGGTTAACTGCCTTGTTCAGGGGCAGAACGACAGATTTTCACCTTGTCAGCTCGGGGGACACTATATAAAGGTAAAATAAATAATAATAATATGAACGTTCAGAAAGAGAGCAGTGGGTATTGCTGGTTAGTAAAAGGACTAGGCTACTTAAAATTATTTAGGCTATAGGCCCAAGTAGTTTATAAACTGTTCATTAATTAATATTGAGTTGAAAGGAAAAAGAAGGAGACAAGGCCAGGGTTTCCTAAACTCGGTCCTTAGGACCAATAGGGGTTCACGTTTTGGTATTTGCCCTAACACTGCACAGCTGATTCAAATAATCAACAAATTATCAAGCTTTGATAATCGGAATCAGTTGTGTAGTGTTCGGGAAAAAACAAAAACATGCACCCTTGGGGTCCCGGGGACCGAGTTTGGGAGATGCTGCACTAGGCCCTCCATGGAATGAGTTTGACACCCCTGGCATACAGGAAAGAGATAAAATAGCTATAAAATGAGTCTACAAAAAAAGCTTGTCAAAAGGTTATCGGTCATCTATTGCAATTATCAAAGTCACCCCACACCGCCAAGTACCTAAACTTCCCTCCCTCCCTCTCCCTTTTACTATTTCTCAATAGTCACCTCCCGGAAGGTCATAATGACAATTATCTAGATTCTAAACTCACATTCGTAATGTTCTAATAAGATCCTACGATATCATTGGGTACATTTCAGTCCTGTCATTTCCTCATTGAGCATTGTGTAAGTCTATTCTCAAAATTCATCAGAGAATGGATTGATATTTCATTAGACGACACCATTAGGTATACATCTGGCCCTTCTTTGGACACTGTGCGTACACACCTCCAAACGAGCTTCAACGCCCAACAACACTCCTTCCGTGGCCTCCAACTGCTTTTAAATACTAGTAAAACTAAGTGAATGCTCTTCAAACGATTACAGCCCTGTCTGAGCAGCTTACTGATCACTGTACCTGTACACTGCCCATCTGTAAATAGCACACCCAACTACCTCATCCCCATATTATTACTCACCCTCTTGCACACCAGTATCTCTACTTGCACATCATCATCTGTACATCTATCACTCCAGTATTAATGCTAAATTGTAATTATTTTTGCCTCTATGGTCTATTTATTGCCTCGATTCATTTGCACACACTGTACATAGATTTTCTATTTTTCGTTTCCTTTGTGTTATTGACTGTACGTTTGTTTATGTGTAACTCTGTGTTGTTGTTTTTGTCGCATTGCTTTGCTTTATCTTGGCCAGGTCGCAGTTGTAAAATGAGAACTTGTTCGCAACTGGCTTACCTGGTTAAATAAAGATGAAATAAATAAAATAAATAGAAGCTTGTTAAAACACCTAATCCTTACACCTCCTAGTTCCAACTTTAAATGAACCCTCTGCTGTTCCTTTAACAGTGCTTATAGAAGACAGAGATCTATGCATCAGATTAAATATCTCCTGCAGTCTCCATTAACCACATAGGCAGTCAATTTAGATTCAGGTGAGTAATGATGAAGAAACCAGAATTAGTCTTCTGCCGAGTCATAATTTACAACTGAAGCAGAGGCAGTCTGTTAGAGCAGATTCAGGGATTATTGAAGAATGTCTGAGAATATACATGGAACTTACAACTCCCTATTGGACTCACACAGACACATGATAAACAGTCTCACTGTAAATACGCACGCGCGCACACACACAGTGATGACCGCACATGTCTTTACAGGAAAAGCCATGACGGTCACCTTAAACCTTCAGACTCAGATTACAGTATCATCTCATCGTCCCTCGTCTGGCTCTCTTCCCAACCCCCTGACCTGACAGCAGCCACACAGAGACTGGGGGTCCGGTTACTGCCTGTGACTGGGGGTCCGGTTACTGCCTGTGGACCAAAGACACTGGTATTCCTGAACATGAAGGGGGGGGGGAGTGGGGGGACAGCAAGCTGCATGGACAGGTCGTGTCTCTCACACACACACACACACACACACACACACACACACACACACACACACACACACACACACACACACACACACACACACACACACACACCTCGTAAGACAGATAGGATAACCTGAGACCAGTCAGGCTTTCTGTGAGGAGAGAACAGAGAGCAGGTCTGTCCTGCAGGGGTGAATAAAACAATACTAGCTAGCTGGGTCTGTTGTCCTCTTCCACAGCTGCTTTGCTAGATAGTGAAGTCAGTGCAATGGAACACCTGTAATGAATGAATTCATGACCTTATGAATTAATTCAATTTTATTTTGGTGTCAAATCGCCAGTTGGCAACCCATCCCTTATGGCATTAATTGACACAAACAAACATTACAATAAATCACTGTGAAAATTCAGTGCTAATTCTTCTGTAATGGTCAAAGCCATACTCTGATTAAATTGCCTAATTAGTGGGGTTTTAAATTAATACTAGACAGACAATCCCAGCTGTGGATCTGCTGGATTGGTTCTCAAATAGACCCAAAATGAGTGGGGGGGGGTATTCTGTGAAAATTGGGCCATGGAAAATGACAGAGGAAACCATCACAGCCCTTTTCATGGCAACACATAGCCTATACATCACACATCAGGCTTTGTCCCAATGACAAAAAGTAGGCCTGTACCATGGTAGTGAAAGCCCACACTATACATGTTATCAAATACCCTTTATTATCCTACTATAAGTCTACAGTACATGTCATTCGATATTCATTTCAAGGTGTCGCCATGAACTCATACAACACTGAGCTGAGTAAAACCTGATCTCCAACTGATTATGAACGCCGGAAAAGTAAAATTACCACATAATTTTGTCAGTCCCTGAGAAGAGAAAGTCAAAATAGACACCAATCTATGACTTAATCTATGACTTAATCGTCATGGCAACCCAGCACTCAGCTCTCTGTCTCAACAATGTGCGATTATTCTGAGAGTGATGAGGGATAATGAGTTAAACAATTAAAAAAAGCAACTGAAGAAGCTTTTCTCAAGAAATGGAAAGCCAAGGAAACAACTTACAAAGAAGAGAAGAAAATATATTAGAAATCAATAAAGGAAGATATTGGAGCTGGTCTAGGCTACTTTGTGTGTGAACCATCACCTCTTTTCAACAAATGAAGGAAAAAGAACATGACCTGCCTAAAAAGAGCATCATCAGTGGTCTGACAGTTAAGAAGGAAAAAGTCTTACCGGGTACATCGTACCACTTTGCCCCGTTGACGATGCCATCCTCAAAAGTTTCATCGGGGGTATCTGGGCACTTGGGTTCCCCGGTCCTCATGACGGGGTGGTTCTTGGCGTAGGTCAGCGCCAGGTGTTTAAAAAGGTTGTCGTCCACAGAGCTGCTGTAGTAACCCTGCATCTTGTGGGAGGCCGAGTCATCAAAGGGGTAGCTGGCCACCACAGTGCCACCATGCAGGTTCCCTGACAGGACAAACCTGAAGGGACATAACAACAACACAATGTTATCAGGAGGCAGGGGATATATAGTAAGCCTGGTATCTACTGTCTGCAGTCTACATACTATTGTCAAGGCCAAGGGGGGAAACCTTTCCAAGGCTGATCTGAAGTACACACACGGGCACGTCCCCATTCACATCGATGGGGCTGTAGTGGAGCAGGTCGAGAGCTTCAAGTTCCTTGGTGTCCACATCACTAAGGACCTATCATGGTCCAAACACCCCAACACAGTCGTAAAGAGGGCACGACAAAGCCTCTTCCCCCTCAGGAGGCTGAAAAGATCTGGCATGGGACCTCAGATGCTCAAAAAGTTCTACAGCTGCACCATCGAGAGCATGACTGGTTGCGTTACCGCTTGGTATGGCAACTGCTCAGCATCCGACCGCAAGTAAATCACCAGGGTCGAGCTCCCTGCCATCCAGGACCTCTATACTAGGCGGTGTCAGAGAAAGGCCCTTGAAATTGGCAAAGACTCCAGCCAACATCATTAGATGTTTTTCAACAGCTGTTTGTTTAGTGACAGCTGGAAGGTATAGTGCTTGTTTTGACAGGTCTTTAGACAAAGGTGGCCGGCCTAAAGTTGTATGGCAGGCTACTTATGTTGGCCTATTGGAGTCTGTTGATCAAGGGCATTCCCAACAGTTAGCTGGCAACAGTGGGCCCTTAGGTAAATGGAGAGATCCTTCGGAGGGGAGGTGGTATTTGGGGTCCATGAGGAGGTGCGTAAGAACAATAGGAACAACGACAGATGCAGGCTGCCAGTAAATTCCTTGGGTGCAGCAGTTACCATTTGCAGTAAGCGATGTCTGTGGAGCCCAGGGTCCTGGAGTTCCGCAGTCACTTCATATTTTTTACTTAACCGACCTGGAAGAACAGGTGTGTGATGTGTTGAATTTAGGCAATCAATCACCTCAGTTTGTCAGGTGTGGTGCCTATGTCGGAACAAAACTCTGCAGTACCTGCACCACTCCAGGAAATGGGTTGCCTACCCCTGGTGTAGCCCATACATTTGAGCCATCTGAATTAGGTTATAAACAATGTGAGCTAAACAAACACAAAGAATGTTGTATGTAGGTCTATGTAAATAGATGAGAGAAATAAATACATACTTTTTCTCCAGGATCCATTTAATGACAGCTGTAACCTCTGGAACATCGTCTTGCTGGACGTTGATTTTGTCAAACTGGTCAGGAAAACTTCTATTGAGGTCCATGTTCTTGGCGTTGGAACGACCTCCAGCGTCGCCACTACAGTCCCCCTCTCTGGACCTTTCGTACCCGTCTGGGTTCATACTGGGCATAATGTAAATATCCGTGCTCGTTAACAACTCCGTGATACGCGGGTCCTCTCCATACCTCGTCAGTAGGTAGTTCACAAGGTACACCAACACCTGCCTCGAGATAGTTTCGTCCCCGTGCATGTTCCCCACGTATTTACATTTGGGTTTTCCCGGTACGTCAGCGTTGGGGTCCTTTGTGATTCGCATAACCCACAACTCCCTGCCCTGCACCGACTGGCCTATACTGGACAGGTTTGAGATATAAGGGTATTTCATGGCCATGAACTTCAGTAGCCGGGTCATTTCGACATAATTGTAGTATTTTGTATAGTCTTCTACCTCCACTTCCGCGAAGGTGTTGCTTCTGACAAGCCTCGCCTCGCGGACGCTGAGAGCGGTGATGGGGCCAACAACAAAAAGGAGGAAGACGAAAAGTAAGACGCATAGTTTCGGCGCTGTGTGTCGATGCTCAAGCAAATATGTTGCCATGTTTCCTACTCTCCTACCTCTTGAATATCCAGTCTTGAGAAATAAAAAGGTCAACGATTAGAACATTGCTATCTAGCTAACCTAGAGTATTGTCTCTCCGGTCAGCCTGCCTGTATGCATTCAACTTCCCGTTAAGCTTTCATAGGGGCGGGGCTTTGGTTTGATGTCACTCTTCTTTTATTTTTAAATAATATATTTATTACAATAAAAAATCAAATAAAAAAGACAGCAATACTAACGATGACATTCATTGTACTGTTGAATGGGATGGCCAATTTAGAGGACAAAACAAAACTTAACTCACACATACACAAAATAAAACAAAATCCTATTATGTGGTACATGTATAAGAAGACAGCATATAGTCATTACAAGCAGTGTAGTTAAGCCAAAAATAAATATTGAGTGGAGTACAGCACAGAGTAGCAGCAGATCGTCAACCCAGTTATGAAGCGGGACTAGACAATTTATCCAGTATCGGCTGCCATATTTTGTAAAACATTGAACTTCTATTGGAGGTATTGTATCGAATCTTTTCCATATGTATTACATTCCCTAAACCCCGTAACCACATTTCAAAGGTAGGTACAGTCTCCAGTTTCCAAAATTGCAATATGAGCCTTTTGGCTAATTGAGTACAAAGAGAGACAGCTTTCCCTTCGTGGTTATTCCCATCAACTGTACCAAACAGAGCGGTCAATGGGTCTGGGGCTAGAACTCTATCAAAGGCTCTAGATAAGTAATCAAAAATGAGAGCCCAGTAAGCATGTAACTTAGGACATGTCTAGAATAAGTGGGTCAACGTCCCCTCATCCTGCTTGCACCTCTCACACAGTGGTGAGGTGTCCGGGAATATTTTATGCAGTTTCACTTTTGAGTAATGTAACCTGTGTATCACCTTAAACTGTACAAGGTTGTGTCTGGCATTCACTGAACTGTGGTTTATATTCCTGAGAGCTTCTACCCAGTCCTCATCTGAGATTTCTGACCCAAGTTCTTGTTCCCAAGCCCTTTTAATGGTGTCTGTGGATACCTCTATGTGGGCCTGTAGCACATCATACAGTCTAGAGACCGACCCTTTTGAATGGGGTTTGACAAGGATCAAGCTATCTAATGTAGGACTATTTGGCTTCATGCCACACTGTGGGATATGTGTCCTTACGAAATTCCTGATTTGGAGGTATCTGAAAAAATGTGTTGTTGGCATGTTGAACTTTCCCTGTAATTGTTGAAATGAAGCTAACTGACCATCTATGTATAGATTACCAATTGTTGTGAGCCCCTTCTCCCTCCACTGTGAAAACACCACATCATCCAATGCGGGGTGGAAAGCATGATTCAGGCAAATCGGGCTGTCAATGTATACAGTGGGTATGTTAAGAAAATACCTAATCTGTTTCCAGATCCTAAGCGTATGACAAATGACTGGGTTAGAGTCATAAGTGGATTTTTTCACATATGATGGGCTATTAACAAGTGCAGGGAGTGAGGAACGTTGACAGGAGGCCTGCTCAATCAAAAGCCATGCAGGCATATCCTTCTGTCTCATTGCAGGTGAACTTTCCCTCCAGAAAGACACAATGTTCAGATTAGCAGCCCAATAATACAGTTTAAAGTGAGGAAGGCCAAAGCCCCACTCTATCTTGTACTGGAATAAATGCTTCTTTGAAATTCTGGCTGCTTTGTTATCCCATAAAAATGGAGTTACTATTGAATCCAGTTTCTTAAAATAGCTTTGTGGTATGAAATTGGGTAGACATTGGAAGAGGTAAAGAAACCTGGGTAGGACAACCATTTTAATAGCGTTTATACGACCAACCAAGGAGACAGGCAGAGTTTTCCAAAAATCTATATTTTGTTTAAGCTGATATATTTTCATGTCCGAATTCGTTTTCAATAGCTGATCAAGGTCTCTTGTCACTACAATGCCAGGGCTTGTGAACTTGTCCATCACTGTTCTAAACGGGGTAGATTGCAGAAATTGTATATCCACAGGCCGTGATATTGGCATCAACTCACTTTTTTTGCCAGTTTATCTTGTAGCCAGAGAAGGAGCCAAATGTGTTTATCAAGTTAAGTAAGGGTGGAATAGAAGTTTTAGGCTTGGACAAAAACAAAAGAACATCGTCTGCATATAGGGAAATTTTGTGCTGTGTGTCCTTTATTTTAACAGAATCTATATCGGCACATGCCCGAATGCGAGTAGCATGGCTATAGCGAAGAGAGCAGGCAAAATAGGGCACCCCTGTCGGCACCCCTTGAACAAGCGGAATGTCTGCGACATTTCTTGATTGGTTACCACGGACGCCATTGGGTGTGCATAAATAATTCTTATGCAATTATAAATTCCTTTCCGAACCCGAAGTGCTCCAGAACCGACATCATATACTTCCACTCAATCCGATCAAACGCATTCTTTGCATCAAGAGCTATTACCACTGCCTCAACCTTCTCTGCATCAAGAGCTATTACCACTGCCTCAACCTTCTCTGCATCAAGAGCTATTACCACTGCCTCAACCTTCTCTGCATCAAGAGCTATTACCACTGCCTCAACCTTCTCTGCATCAAGAGCTATTACCACTGCCTCAACCTTCTCTGCATCAAGAGCTATTACCACTGCCTCAACCTTCTCTGCATCAAGAGCTATTACCACTGCCTCAACCTTCTCTGCATCAAGAGCTATTACCACTGCCTCAACCTTCTCTGCATCAAGAGCTATTACCACTGCCTCAACCTTCTCTGCATCAAGAGCTATTACCACTGCCTCAACCTTCTCTGCATCAAGAGCTATTACCACTGCCTCAACCTTATGATCAGGATACATTACGTTGAAAAGGCGTCTCAAATTGTAGTATATATGTCGGCCCGGGATAAAACCTGTCTGGTCAGGGTGCATGATGTCGGAAATATATGTTTTCAATCGGTTTGCCAATATCTTTGTCAACACCTTGTTTTCTATGGGGAGTAACGACACGATAAGACGACATCTCCATGGAATCTCTATCTTTTTTCAAGATCAGTGCTATTGTAGCCTCATACAGTGTTTGCGGGAGTTTGGCATTTTCTTTGGATTGTTTAAACATTCGCAACATAAGTGGAGATAGACTGGCGCAGTACTTCTTATAGAATTATGTTACATATCCATCGGGCCCAGGGGCCTTGCTGTTTGGAAATTGTGCTATCCGCTGTGTTAATTTCCTCTGAAGTTATCCCTGCATCGAGTGCAGAAGCTGCCCCCCTGTCTAGTTTAGGAAGTTCACATTCAGCGAGAAAGCGTTCCATAGTTTGTGGATCAGTAGCATCGCATTTTGATTGGTATAGCTCTGAGTAAAACTGCTACTATTTTACCCTTCTTGTCTTTTATTTTGTGAATAGCTCTAGATGCCTGTACATGCCTTAGCTGTCTTGCTAATAATTTATGTGGTTTGTCACCCAGTTTAAAATAACTTTGTTGCGTTCTAGCAAGTAAAGAGCCCACCCGTTTCGAAAGGATGGTATTGTATTCATATTTTAACTTTGTGATCTTCTCAAGGACTGTATACGAGGAATTCGTCCTAAAAACGTTCTCCTGTTCCCCTAACTCTCTTTCAATTTCTCTCAGCCTAGTATTGGCGCGTTTCTTCCTCTCTGATGTATAAGAAATAATGTAACCTCTAATCACAGCCTTTAGTGATTCCCAAAGGGTGCAGTCGTCAACAGCCCCCATGTCGTTAGTTCCGAGGAAAAAGGCAATCTGCTTCTTCAAATACTGTCAAAAAGCCTCATCTTTCTGCAGGTATGCGTCTAAGCGCCACGGTCGCCGACCTGTCGACATATTGTCGAGTTTCAGCACCATGGACACAGGAGAGTGGTCCGTAATTAGAATAGGATGATAGGTAACCGACTCAGCTGCTGAAATTAGTTTGGAGTCCAACAAAAAATAGTCTATTCTGGAATATGATTTATGAACTGATGAAAAGAAAGAATAATCCCTGTCTGTTGGGTGCGTCAGTCTCCAAATATCGACAATGTTAAGGTTTGTCATCAATGTATTTAGACAGACACTGGCATTTGATTGTTGACGTGACCTTGATAGCTGTTTATATAAAAGAGGATCTAACGTGCAGTTAAAGTTCCCTCCAACAATAACACTTGTATCAGAGATATTTGGTATGTCCTTAAATACCCTTTGAAAAAATAATGGATCATCGAAGTTGGGTCCATATAAATTGGCCAAGGTTACTGGTTTCGAATTCAGTGTACCAGCCACAATAATATACCGACCATTAGGATCTGAAATCGAGGATGAGTAAACAAAAGGAATGTTTTTCCTTATCAGGATTGCTACCCCTCTCGCTTTTGCATCAAAGTTAGACTGGTATATCTGACCGATCGAGCCGACTCGTAGCTTGGCCTGAGCGGAGCGTTTAATATGAGTTTATTGAAGAAACACTTTGTCAGCACCCAGTGATTTAAGATGAGAAAAAACCTTAGCTCGTTTCACCACATGCCCTTAGCCATTACAGTTCCAGCTGACTATCTTTATTCCACCTGGTCTACTCTGTGCTCTGTCACTGTAATGCTCCGGGTGTCGTGGGTGTGGAGTCAAATGCAGGAGACAGAGTTCAATGCTGTGCGTCTTTTAATAGCACCAACGCACCACAGGGTGCTCACAAAAGTTACGTTCCCAACCACAGGGAATCAAAAAATACAATGGAAAAAAAATCACGACCAGGCACTAACAGGTACCTCTACAACAGAGCCGAAGGTTACATTGAAATAATCCCGCACAACAACCAGGCGGGCCGGCTGTCTAATAAAGACAAACTAATAACATGAACAGGTGCTACCACTAAACATACAAGGAGGGGGAGGAAAAACAATCAGTGGCAGCTAATAGGCCGGTGAAGACGACCGCCGAGCTCCACCCGCCCGGGAAGGGGAAACACCCTCGGTCGGACTCGTGACAGTCACTATGTGGCATTTCTTATTTTAGAGCAAATTGTTGCTGTCATACAAAACTCGTCTATAGATGCTCCGCATATACGCTAATATTAAATAATAACACTTAACACTTAACTCTCATGTTAGGGGGTGAGTGGCGCCAAAACATGATGTGCTAAACAATGCTATATTAGCCACAACATCTCACCTATCATATAAGTCCCAATTTCTTATCTTCTAATCGAAAGACATAGGCCGAAAATCCAAACACATTCCTGGCCTGTATTTGGTCATTTAGCCGGCTGGCACAGCCGTTCTGTATCCTCAGCCAGGGATGTCACTCTTCTTGAGGAGGATCCTCTCTTTAAAGTGGCTTGCAGAATATATCATTTGAGACTACAGTACAGTACAGAGTGTATTTTAGTTCTGTAAAATGTATATCTGACAATATTAGTCAGTATTGTAATAACCCCCCAAAAAAAAAAAAAACTGTGGTAGGTGGTAAATTGTAATTGTTTTTTCAATATTTATTTATTTATTTATTTCACTTTTATTTAACCAGGTAGGCCAGTTGAGAACAAGTTCTCATTTACAACTGCGACCTGGCCAAGATAAAGCAAAGCAGTGCGACAAAAGAAACAACACTGAGTTACACATAAACAAACTTACAGGTAATAACACAACAGAAAAATCTATGTACAGAGGTGAAACAATTACAATTTAGCATTAACACTGGAGTGATATATGTGCAGGTGATGATGTAAAAGTAGAGATACTGCTGTGAAAAAGAGCAAGAGGATAAGTAACAATATGGGGATGAGGTAGTTGGGTGTGCTATTTACAGATTAACTGTGTACAGGTACAGTGATCGGTAAACTGCTCTGACAGCTGATGCTTAAAGTTAGAGAGGGAGATATAACACTCCAGCTTCAGTGATTTTTGCAATTCGTTCCAGTCATTGGCAGCAGAGAACTGGAAGGAAAGGTGGCCAAAGGAAGTGTTGGCTTTGGGGATGACCAATGAAATATACCTGCTGGAGGATGTGCTACAGGTGGATGTTGCTATGGTGACCAGTGAGCTGAGATAAGGCGGGGCTTTACCTAGCAAAGACTTATAGATGACCTGGAGCCAGTGGGTTTGACAACGAATATATAGTGAGTGCCAGCCAACAAGAGGATACAGGTTGCAGTGGTGGGTAGTATATGGGGGTTTGGTGACAAAACGGATGGCACTGGGATAGACTACATCCAATTCGTTGAGTAGAGTGTTGGAGGTTATTTTGTAAATGACATTGCTAAAGTCAAGGATCGGTAGGATAGTCAGTTTTACTAGGGTATGTTTGGCAGCATGAGTGAAGGAGGCTTTGTTGCGAAATAGGAAGCCGATTCTAGATTTAATTTTGGATTGGAGATGCTTAATGTGAGTCTGGAAGGAGAGTTTACAGTCTAACCAGACAGCTAGGTATTTGTAGTTGTCCACATATTCTAGTTCAGAACTGTCCAGAGGGTATGGACAGCAATCGGTTGAAGACCATGCACTTAGTTTTACTAGCATTTAAAAGCAGTTGGAGGCCACGGATGGACTGTTGTATGGCATTGAAGCTCATTTGGAGGTTTGTTAGCACACTGTCCAAAGAAGGGCCAGATGTACACAGAATGGTATCGCCTGCGTAGAGGGGGATCAGAGAATCACCAGCAGCAAGAGCGACATCATCGATACATACAGAGAAAAGAGTTGACCCGAGAATTGAACCCTGTGGCACCCCCGTAGAGTCTGCCAGAGGTCCACATAACAGGCCATCCGATTTGACACACAACTCTATCTGAGAAGTAGTTGGTGAACCAGGCGAGGCAGTCATTTGAGAAGCCAAGGCTATTGAGTCTGCCGGTAAGAATGCGGTGATTGACAGAGTCGAAAGCTTTAGCCAGGTCAATGAAGTACTGTCTTTTATCGATGGCGGCTATGATATAATTTAGGACCTTGAGCGTGGCTGAGGTGCACCCATGACCAGCTCGGAAACCAGATTGCATAGTGGAGAAGGTATAGTGGGATTCGAAATGGTCGGTGATCTGTTTGTTAACTTGGCTTTCGAAGATTTTAGAAAGTTAGGGCAGGATGGATTTAGGTCTATAACAGTCTAGATTTAGGTCTATAACAGTCTTATGTCTAGAGTGTCTCCCCCTTTGAAGAGGGGGATGACCGCCGGCAGCTTTCCAATCTTTGGGGATCTCAGACAATACGAAAGAGAGGTTGAATAGGTTAGTGATGGAGTTGCAACAATTTCAGCAACTAATTTTCATTGTCTCAATATCCCAAACATAATCCTCATACAGTATAGACTATTAGCTACCAAATTGCATTGGATAAGCCTGACAGATACCATGCATTTAGGCACAATTTGTCCTATGCTCAATATTTCAGATGGAGAAGTCACGTTCTGACCTTTATTTCCTTTGTTTTGTCTTTATTTAGTATGGTCAGGGCGTGAGTTGGGGTGGGCAGTCTGTTTGTTTTTCTATGTTGGTTTTTGTGTTCAGCCTAGTATGGTTCTCAATCAGAGGCTGGTGTCGTTAGTTGTCTCTGATTGAGAATCATACTTAGGTAGCCTGGGTTTCACTGTTGGTTTGTGGGTGTTTGTTTCCGTGTGAGTGTTTGTCGCTTCATGGTACTGTTTCGTTTTTTTCGTTTTCATCACATCGTTTATTGTTTTGTATTTCAGTGTTCAGTTCATTTTTAATAAATCGTCATGAACACTTACCACGCTGCGTCTTGGTCCAATCCTTACTCCTGTTAAGACGAAGAGGAAATCTGCCGTTACAGGAGAATGGTACTGAATGGTACTGAATTGAGACAGATTGGGGTTTTTAGTGTTTGCTGAGAGGGGCAGTGTTGGATAAACACTTCATGACATCTCAATAGAGCTGGGTTAAATTGAAACATTTTACCTTACAAAGTATTTCATTGGACTCATGATTGAAGCTTTGTATTTTCTTTTGCATTATGGCTAAATGTTTTATATTTCTGGGGTTTGTAATTGTGTGCTATAGGGTGTAATATAGTTTGATATTTATATTTCCTATATTTTTTATAACCAATGGTGGAAGTGGTTTGTTCAAAGAGATGGGACTACTGAGAACTGCTGAAACATATACTAGTAGAGAGTAGAGAGAAACAACTGTTAAAACAAGTAAAGACAATTGACACCAGAGCAGGTTAATAGCACTCTTATAGCACTGTTTATTTTTGTTGCTCATTCTCTCTTTATTGATCACTGTTGCTATGAATTCCCCATGACAACACTGAAGAACAGCATCAAAGTCTGGTTTGTACCACCACACCACCCGAGACCCTCCTCTCCACTTGCTGTGGGGTGGTTCAGTCACTTTTATTTTCTTTCTTCTGCTCTTGTTCTCTCTTTTTTAATTTTTTCAACGATGGAACAAAACAAAAGTGCAGGTAAACATGGTTGTCACTGTGGAGCACTAGAAGCGTCAGGAGACGTTGGTATTGGTCTGACGAGACTACTGGCCAAGCTTGGAATGATAGGGTGGAGGATAAGAGGAGGAGGCGAGGAGGATGAGGAGGCGGCTGTGGATGCGCTCACTGTTGGATGCGGCGCAGAGACTGGACCTGGAAAGTCTGAGCGTGGGAGCCCCACTCCCTGAAGTTTTTGTACTATCCGCCATGACAGTCGCACTCCATGATGTACTGGTAGCTGCAGTAACCAGGGAACTGGTAACACACCCAGCTAAAAGAGGAGAGGGGAGAAAATATCCCAAAACAAGCCCCAGCCTTTAATCTAGGCACTTGTAGATCAGAAAGAGTTAGCCTCTACAGTGCATGTTAGTCCTCTGTATAATATCCAGGGACACCATTGCTCATTGTTTCAAATGTTTCACCATAGTGTCCCTTTAACACATTTGACAGAGGGAGGTCAGTAAGGTCACAGGACACTCATTTAGATCATTCATAATTTCAGACCTGAAATTGTTTTTTGCTTAGTTCTATTATGATCAATGACAGAAAGGATTATCCTGTCACAGTTTATCTTGTAGATCAGACTCACCACCCGGCCAGAACACTGTTGAAGGGGAAAGGACCGAAAAGTAATGAAGTTGCTTTATATACATTTCACAGACTTTATATAGACTTTGTAGCTTTACAATAGTGGCTTGTGTTATATTTTATATTGAACTATTCTGTGCTATTCTTACTGCATACTGCACTTTTTGCGACCACTAGACTCAATTGATTCTTCTATTTCTGATTGTTATGAGCATAATCTTCTGTAGTGTGAAAAAGGAAGCCAGGACTTTTACTCATTTTACTTACACTCTGTTCTGGACCTGCATGGATCCAATCTCGTTGTTGCCCCAGCCCATGGACTGCAAGATGGGTAGTCATTGTTCACTGTTTGCCAATTAAATTCTCCCTTTCCAATACCACAATATTGGACTCATAGTTCTGTGCAGTTCAGACAGAGGAGTGGTCAATTTCAGGGCACATTCAACCTGTTTCAGCCCTATTTACCATAGATATACTGTGTAGAATTATGATGGAATGTACGAGATCTTTATAATTATATGTTTGCTTTCCATGATGTCCTACATCTTTAATTAATTTAGTCATTCAATGCTTTCAATAACGCTGGTAGAGGCTACCAAGGATAGCTACTTGTATCTGTTAAATGTAATGATGACAGTGTCAGTAACAGTGAGTAGAGCCAGACTCTGTCAGTGTCAGTCACAAGAGCCAAAGACATGGACTGAGGCCAGAACCTGGGCTTCTGTTCCACTATTGGGCCTCTGTTCCAATATCAGTACTAGCATACTATGTGAATTAAGAAATGTATTGGGTATTCTAAGTGGAATGCTAGACTGGCTATTGGAACGTAGCCCACATAGTGCCTGTCTGGCAGGAACAGGAAGTTGGCTTCAGGTAGTTATAGTCCTGCATGCCTCCCGAACAGAGATGACAAAAAATTGCCTATGTCAAACATTTGACCTGTAACCACGTCATTGTCTCTGCTTCAAAACCACTCACTTTTGGAAGCACAAACCAAAGAAAGTGGGCAAGCATACAAAATAAACTTGACTGTCACAAGCAAGTGTGTTGTATCAATCTTTCTGTTTAGGTCATGAAAGCAACAGCATGGATACAGGCCTAACAGTTTGAATCAGAAACCTTAAATCTACAAAGTGTTGATCAATGCAAAGTGCCTCTGGCAGAGCAGAGTAGGCTGTGGCCAGCACCAGCCTTTCCTCCAGTCCAGGGATGCCTGGTGGAGGAATGTGTTTGCTGTGGCCTGGTGCCACCTGCTGCTCAGGCAGCATTCCCAGAATGCCCTCAGCACAGAGCCAGATATCCATCGTTGGTCAAATTTGAGATTGTTTACTATTCTTGTGGTGACTTCTGGTCCCCACATTTATAGACACACACACACACACACACACACACACACACACACACACACACACACACACACACACACACACACACACACACACACACACACACACACACACACACACACACACACACACACACACACACACACACACACACACACACACACAGCTAACATGGCTGCTTTAGTTTTGGCCAACTACAGGACGTGGCTTTAATACAGGAATCCTCAGAAGGTATTTGACACAGATGCAGTGAGAGGAGATGAGGTGGGGAGAAAAGGAAAAGAGGAAACAAGTGTCAGTCCATCCATCTATCCATCCTCAGTGAGTGACTGTAATCACTTACCAGGCACCAGATAAAAAGCCATCTCTAGTAAGGCTGTTTAATCCACACACATCAGGGTTGAATGTGTGTGTGTTAGGCAACTTCTCACTGAGAGAGGAAAGGTATCAGAAAGCACAGAGTAAGCCCTTACTAACACAATACTGAGTCAGCCCAGGACAAGCTAGAATACAAGACAGAGTGGTACACAGAGTGGTACATCCTCTCAAATGGCTGCATCACTGTGACTGCCTGGCCTGCAGATTCATTCTGTGTTCTGTTGTTTTCATTGACTAGTAAAGAGTTTAGATATAAAACCACAAGACAGTTATTTGGTGGGTTATAATGCATCTATTTGATGCAGGCTTTATGGTGGCAGCATAACATATAGTATTTCTTGAGTATTTTGCTTGAGTCATGGTAGGGGAAATATTACTAAATATGTTGGACTGCCTTGCATGGCTGTTAAATGTCAGGGTGTGTGCAAGCCCCAGTCTAGTTATGCTAAGATGACAGCTGTGGTGAAACAGATCAACAGGGCAGTGCCCCATGTGAGCCTGTTAGAGAGTACTTTAGAGATGTTAGTTAGAATAGTTCCCAAGGGCTTAGTCCCCTATGGTGACACCAGCATGGTGCAACAGACCTAGGCTATGTCTCTGACAGTGCCTCTATGGACACTGGCTAATAACCTTAGCATGAAAAAGACTGCACAGTGTGCATTGTAACAATGCTCGTAAAAATACCAATCTTATACTGACTTTTCGTGTTTAACAAAATTTGCCTGTGAGCAGCTGTGATGTCTATCATATTTCAACATGTTATGTTAGATTTTTTATTTCACCTTTATTTAACCAGGTAGGCTAGTTGAGAACAAGTTCTCATTTGCAACTGCGACCTGGCCAAGATAAAGCATAGCAGTGTGAACAGACAACACAGAGTTACACATGGAGTAAACAATTAACAAGTCAATAACACAGTAGAAAAAAAGGGGAGTCTATATACATTGTGTGCAAAAGGCATGAGGAGGTAGGCGAATAATTACAATTTTGCAGATTAACACTGGAGTGATAAATGATCAGATGGTCATGTACAGATATTGGTGTGCAAAAGAGCAGAAAAATAAATAAATAAAAACAGTATGGGGATGAGGTAGGTAAAAATGGATGGGTGTTGCCATCGTGACCAGTGAGCTGAGATAAGGGGGAGCTTTACCTAGCATGGACTTGTAGATGACCTGGAGCCAGTGGGTCTGGCGACGAATATGTAGCGAGGTCCAGCCGACTAGAGCATACAGGTCGCAGTGGTGGGTGGTATAAGGTGCTTTAGTGACAAAACGGATGGCACTGTGATAAACTGCATCCAGTTTGCTGAGTAGAGTGTTGGAAGCAATTTTGTAGATGACATCGCGGAAGGAGGATCGGTAGGATAGTCAGTTTTACTAGGGTAAGTTTGGCGGCGTGAGTGAAGGAGGCTTTGTTGCGGAATAGAAAGCCGACTCTAGATTTGATTTCCGATTGGAGATGTTTGATATGAGTCTGACACACTGAACTCTGTCTGCAAAGTAGTTAGTGAACCAGGCAAGGCAGTCATCCGAAAAAACGATGCTACTGAGTCTGCCGATAAGAATATGGTGATTGACAGAGTCGAAAGCCTTGGCAAGGTCGATGAAGACGGCTGCACAGTACTGTCTTTTATCGATGGCGGATATGATATCGTTTAGTACCTTGAGCGTGGCCGAGGTGCACCCGTGACCGGCTCGGAAACCAAATTGCACAGCGGAGAAGGTACTGTGGGATTCGAGATGGTCAGTGACCTGTTTGTTGACTTGGCTTTCGAAGACCTTAGATAGGTAGAGTAGGATGGATATAGGTATGTAGCAGTTTGGGTCCAGGGTGTCTCCCCCTTTGAAGAGGGGGATGACTGTGGCAGCTTTCCAATCCTTGGGGATCTCAGACGATATGAAAGAGAGGTTGAACAGGCTGGTAATAGGGGTTGCGACAATGGCGGCGTATAGTTTCAGAAATAGAGGGTCCAGAATGTCAAGCCTTTCAGAACATCTGCTATCTGGATTTGGGTAAAGGAGAACCTGGAGAGGCTTGGGCGAGTAGCTGCGGGGGGGGCAGAGCTGTTGGCCGAGGTTGGAGTAGCCAGGCGGAAGGCATGGCCAGCCGTTGAGAAATGCTTGTTGAAGTTTTCGATAATCATGGATTTATCGGTGGTGACCGTGTTAGCTAGCCTCAGTGCAGTGGGCAGCTGGGAGGAGGTGCTCTTGTTCTCCATGGACTTCACAGTGTCCCAGAACTTTTTGGAGTTGGAGCTACAGGATGCAAACTTCTGTCTGAAGTAGCTGGCCTTAGCTTTCCTGACTGACTGCGTGTATTGGTTCCTGACTTCCCTGAACAGTTGCATATCACGGGGACTATTCGATGCTGTTGCAGTCCGCCACAGGATGTTTTTGTGCTGGTCGAGGGCAGTCAGGTCTGGAGTGAACCAAGGGCTATATCTGTTCTTAGTTCTGCATTTTTTAACGGAGCATGCTTATCTAAAATGGTGAGGAAGTTACTTTTAAAGAATGACCAGGCATCCTCAACTGACGGGGTGAGGTCAATGTCCTTCCAGGATACCCGGGCCAGGTCGATTAGAAAGGCCTGCTCACAGAAGTGTTTTAGGGAGCGTTTGACAGTGATGAGGGGTGGTCGTTTGACTGCGGCTCCGTAGCGGATACAGGCAATGAGGCAGTGATCGCTGAGATCCTGGTTGAAGACAGCGGAGGTGTATTTGGAGGGCAGTTGGTCAGGATGACGTCTATGAGGGTGCACTTGTTTACAGATTTAGGCTAGAGGTCCTGTCATGAGCTCAATTATCCCCACCCCCCACATTCTCCCTCCAGGCAGGATACACACGGAGTGATAGCGACACACCCTCATCTCACTGTGAGGTAACCATTGGGTCTATATCTATCACCTGACCCATGCCCTGGCCAAAGCCCCCAGCTTTCACAGATGACAACGATACATAATATAAGAAGGAATGGCGTTGAAGAGGCTACGTGGGGTTACATGTAAATACACTAGGCCTGTTAGTTACTCCCTCTTTACTTTACTCTGAAGTGGTAGAGGACAAAGAGAACGGTGAACAGGAATGAATGTACCACTACTGTTATCAGCCCTTGTTGTGGTTTGTGGGTTTTCTGACATGTGTGAAAACCAGACCTAGGTTAAAATAGTAAGGCAATGAGGCCTCCCGGGTGGCGCAGTGGTTAAGGGCGCTGTACTACAGCGCCAGCTGTGCCACCAGGCTCTGTCGTAACCGGCCGCGACCGGGGGGTCAGTGGGGCGATGCACAATTGGCCTAGGGATATCCTTGTCTCATCGCGCACCAGCGACTCCTGTGGCGGGCTGGGCGCAGTGCGTGCTAACCAAGGTTGCCAGGTGCACAGTGTTTCCTCCGACACATTGGTGCGGCTGGCTTCCAGGTTGGATGCGCACTGTGTTAAGAAGCAGTGCGGCTTGGTTGGGTTGTGTATCGGAGGACGCATGACTTTCAACCTTCGTCTCTCCCGTTCCTGTACGGGAGTTGTAGCGATGAGACAAGATAGTAGCTACTAAAAAACAATTGGATACCATGAAATTGGGGAGAAAAAGGGGTAGAATTCACACACCAAAAAAAAACAAAAAAAATATTAAGGCTTTAGTTTCAAATATATAGTAGTATATTGTAGTAGATGAATTTGATTTAATTTGAAATTATATATTTTCCAACACAATGTAACAAAACACATCCTTAATGTAACACATTATTGTCCAAGAGTCTCCCAGGGAGTTGTTGTACATTAACCTCACATCCCAAGACAAGAGGATCATTAACTGACTTTGATAATCATTAGAGGACAGACCTTCGACAAGATTCACTTCAAGACATGTGATTGTGTTATGGCAATAAACTTTTAAAAAGAGAAATCCCCAATAACTACACTTGTCATCACTACAATCACCATCATGTCTGTAGTTCTCTCTGTTTGCAGTGATGAATGTTTGTAGCATTAGGCTACCAAGCCTGCAATACTGTTGGTATTGGCTTCCTACCCAAACCACAGTGACCTATTTATTGCCTTGCTCAACCAGCCCTGTTCTCATTCGCCAGTAAAGAATTGATTCATTCCAGAATCCAGACAAAAGCTGCAAACACAAATCTGCAAGGCCTATGAATACACGGTACCTAATCCGGCTAGCAGGAAAACAAACTTGTTTGAATAACATTCAGCGCAGAGCTGGAGCAAATCGGCTTTCAGTATTGTAACCGTAAATGAGGCCACATATGTTCTTCAATATAGTTCTCTACTACAGCATAAGGATTTGTCCAGATTTCTGTTCACAGGTTAGCTGTGATGTCAGTGAGCTAGAAAACAGCAGCCTATGAGATAACCATCAGTTATGAAAAACATATATAACCAGAAAAACAGACCTATAGTAGGCCTAGCAGTTCTCATTTCAGCCTCATGCTAAATCATGTTAAACTAGACACAAGAGAGACCACAGGGTACCAAGATCAACAGAACTGACTGTTGTTGTCATCCAACTATGACAACATTTGTTTCTAGTGAATACACCCCTGAAATAAACCTTTTGTCTGTCTCAGACTGTAGACTCCCAGTCATAAATAACACGTCATACCATTCCTACTTACTAACTGTATCAGGTAAGACCCAAGTGCAGACTGTGTTGAAGTAACAATGTTTATTGCAACAAAAGGGGCAGGAAAACGACAGGTCAAGGCAGGCAGGAGTCGATAATCCAAGGTACAGGACGACAGGCAGGCCCAGGGTCAGGTCAGGTTGGTAATCCAGAGTAGGGGCCAAGGCACAGGACGGCAGGCAGGCAGGCTCAGAGTCAGGACAGGCAAGAGTCAAAACCAGGAGGCCGAGAAAAGAGAGACTGGGGAAAAGCAAGTGCTGAGACAAACCGCTAGTTGACTTGAACAAACAAAACGAACTGGCACAGACAGACAGAAAACACAGGTATAAATAACCAGCGTATAAGTGTGGAAGATGGGCGACACCTGGATGGGGGTGGAGACAAGCACAAGGACAGGTGAAACTGATCAAGGCGTGACAAACTGGGGGCTTTGGATGAGTTTCCTTTTGCGAGGGTGGAGACTTGACAAACCGGAACTCAACATTTCTAATGCGTATAGACCCAGAACTTCACGCAGCTGGCCAAATTATGCAAGATTTTAGTTCTGGGTTAACCGCGATTACCGCTAAAATAACGCTTAAGGCTTAATCTGTGTCCGGGAAACCCGCCCTCAGTGTCTAATTCTAATTTATTGTTGAAGGTTTGTTAGGTTATAATGTTAGGTTAAAATGTTCAATTCGTTCTCTCATTTAAAAACATCTGCAATAGGCAAATTAGTATACGTGACCATACACACAGTCAACGCCAGCGATGATGATATAGTTAGGGCAGCTAGCAAGGCTGTCCGCTAGATGAAAATTGACAACCTGATCCCCATCCTCAGAAACACTGGGAGCCACATTGAGTTTCAGCAGGGTAGGCCCACCTAATGACCCCTTTGCCTGCCCGATCCTTTGCCAGGAAACAATGGACTGACTGTGGGTTAGCCAGCCAAGCTTCCTGTCTCAGGATCTGTCTGCCTTTCATACGCTTTACCAACCCAACCCAATCTGGTAGACATCTGTAGGGGGCTTTACCTTGTCATTAAGGATAGACCACCCGCTCAGGCACCACCATGGCTAACGCTGGTAACTTTCCCTTAGCCCGAGAGAGGGTTATGTATCCCGTCTCTGGCCGTCCAGGAGGCGCGGCCCATCGTTATCTAGGTGGGTGGATCAGTGTGGGTATCTCTCCCAGGAGCTTCTGGTTATCTCTTGTTTTTTAGTATAGGGGAACAAAAAGCTTGTGGAGAGACAGGTGTCGTAGTGAGCTTAGTTAATGTAGCATGGTAGGTCACCCCTGTAACAGAGCTTTAAAGGTTGGCTTGGAGTGACCTAGGGTGGTAGAGCTGTCTAAACCAATGCCTCCCGATCAAATATACCGCTGCAGCATGGGTTTGAATCCAGCCCACTGCTATTTCAGCACACTCACTGCTCTATCTTTCCGCTATATGTCATTTCTATCTGTAAAGGACGTCACACTGCTTTCTTAGCAAGTACCACTTCCTCCCGATTCGGCCAGTACCCGGCGCGAACTTGGGACCTCTGGCTTGCAAACACGTGACCGCCCTCCTGAAGCGTCTTACTAGTCGGCAATACGCGAAAAGCTACCTATTCACTGACACAAGTTGGGACACTTCAGGCTACATGATGCGACTAATGATTTGAAAAAAGTAGCATGAAAGGCACGAGTTCTGCTTTGTTTTTTTGCGCACGGTGTACACACTTCATCAGTCTCTCATTCACAATTTCACAAGCACTTAATAATGCCTCGAATTTCCCGGCTGCATCCCCTTTGTGTGGCCCTAATCCCCCTAAAAATCCATGCCGTTTGCGGCCAGTGGCCCTTCTCCCTACTGTGTTCCAAAGCACCTCTCATTCACATGGCTCTCAGTCATGTGATCAAATCTTTCTCACATCCGGGACACAACTGTGCGCGTCCTTATCCAATTCCAAGGCGCATATTGAATCTATTGGAAGAACTGTCCACATTTACTTTTCGTCAGCCAACAAGATGGGTAGACCTAACGAACAGTAAAAGCATGTCAATCTACTATGCCCCATAGTACAAAAGTTGACCTATTCTATTCTGTGCGAAAAATTAATATTCCAAACATAGTCCGGGACAGATGTGGGATAAGATAGATCTCAAATTAATACAACCTCCAGCATCAAAATACCTGTTTTAAGCAATGAGCCTGACGCAGCAGATGAGAAAGTTTAGCTTAATATGATGATAAACTATTAGGCTATTTCTTCATATTATATGCGCAGCAATGTGCACACAGCAGTATTACCAGGAAAACACCATTCTCAAAAGGGACCACAAATGAGATTATGCATGTAATGCTTTTATTATAAGATGTTAGGCTCTACACCCATTGTAAAGCGGATTAAAGCAGATTAATGGGCTTCAGTTTAAGATGTTATTTGGCCACTTTAGTTGTGATATAAACCTTGTCAAAAGGTTACAGTTGAAGTCGGAAGTTTACATACAAAAAAATCCAAAGAAATCAGCCAAGACCTCAGAAAAAAAATTGTAGACCTCCACAAGTCTGGTTCATCCTTGGGAGCAATTTCCAAACGCCTGAATGTACCATGTTCATCTGTACAAACAATAGTACGCAAGTATAAACACCATGGGACCGCTCAGCCATCATACCGTTCAGGAAGGAGATGCGTTCTGCCTACTAGAGATGAACGTACTTTGGTGGACCTTGTGAAGATACTGGAGGATACAGGTACAAAAGTATATATATCCACAGTAAAACTAATCCTATATCGACATAACCTGAAAGGCCGTGCAGCAAGGAAGAAGCCACTGCTCAAAAACTGCCATAAAAAATACAGACTACGGTTTGCAACTGCACATGGGGACAAAGATCGTACATTTTGGATAAATGTGCTCTGGTCTGATGAAACCAAAATAGAACTGTTTGTCCATAATGACCATCGTTATGTTTGGAGGAAAAAGGGGGAGTCTTGCAAGCCGAAGAAAACACACCCCCAACCATGAAGCACGGGGGTGGCAGCATCATGTTGTGGGGGTGCTTTGCTGCAGGAGGGACTGGTGCACTTCACAAAATAGATGGCTTCATGAGGCAGGAAAATTATGTGGATTATGTGCAACATCTAAAGATGCCCGTCAGGAAGTTAAAGCTTGGTCGCAAATGGGTCTTCCAAATGGACAATGACCCCAAGCATACTTCCAAAGTTGTGGCAAAATGGCTTAAGGACAACAAAGTCAAGGTATTGGAGTGGCCATCACAAAGCCCTGACCTCAACCCTATAGAACATTTGTGGGCAGAACTGAAAAAGTGTGTGCGAGCAAGGAGGCCTACAAACCTGACTCAGTTACACCAGATCTGTCAGGAGGAATGGGCCAAAATTCACCCAACTTATTGTGGGAAGCTTGTGGAAGGCTACCCGAAATGTTTGACCCAAGTTAAACAATTTAAAGGCAATGCTACCAAATACTAATTGAGTGTATGTAAACTTCTGACCCACTAGGAATGTGATGAAAGAAATAAAGGCTGAAATAAATCATTTTCTCTGCTATTATTCTGACATTTCACATTCTTAAAATAAAGTGGCGATCCTAAGTGACCTAAGACAGGGACTTTTTACTAGGATTAAATGTCAGGAATTGTGAAAAACTGAGTTGAAATGTATTTGGCTAAGGTTTATGTAAACTTCCGACTTCAACTGTACACACACATATATATATATATATACACTGCTCAAAAAAATGAAGGGAACACTAAAATAACACATCCTAGATCTGAATGAATGAAATATTCTTATTAAATACTTTTTTCATTACATAGTTGAATGTGCTGACAACGAAATCACACAAATTATCAATGGAAATCAAATTTATCAACCCATGGAGGTCTGGATTTGGAGTCACACTCAAAATTAAAGTGGAAAACCACACTACAGGCTGATCCAACTTTGATGTAATGTCCTTAAAACAAGTCAAAATGAGGCTCAGTAGTGTGTGTTGCCTCCACGTGCCTGTATGACCTCCCTACAACGCCTGGGCATGCTCCTGATGAGGTGGCGGATGGGCTCCCCTCCCAGACTTGGACTAAAGCATCCGCCAACTCCTGGACAGTCTGTGGTGCAACGTGGCGTTGGTTGATGGAGCGAGACATGATGTCCCAGATGTGCTCAATTGGATTCAGGTCTGGGGAACGTGCGGGCCAGTCCATAGCATCAATGCCTTCCTCTTGCAGGAACTACTGACACACTCCAGCCACATGAGGTCTAGCATTGACTTGCATTAGGAGGAACCCAGGGCCAACCGCACCAGCATATGGTCTCACAAGGCGTCTGAGGATCTGATCTCGGTACCTAATGGCAGTCAGGCTACCTCTGGCGAGCACATGGAGGGCTGTGCGGCCCCCCAAAGAAATGCCACCCCACACCATGACTGACCCACCGCCAAACCGGTCATGCTGGAGGATGTTGCAGGCAGCAGAACGTTCTCCACGGCGTCTCCAGACTGTCACATCTGTCACATGTGCTCAGTGTGAACCTGCTTTCATCTGTGAGGAGCACAGGGCTCCAGTGGCAAATTTGCCAATCTTGGTGTTCTTTGGCAAATGCCAAACGTCCTGCATGGTGTTGGGCTGTAAGCACAACCCCCACCTGTGGACAACGGGCCCTCATACCACCCTCATGGAGTCTGTTTCTGACTGTTTGAGCAGACACATGCACATTTGTGGCCTGCTGGAGGTCATTTTGCAGGGCTCTGGCAGTGCTCCTCCTGCTCCTCCTTGCACAAAGCGGGGGTAGCGGTCCTGCTGCTGGGTTGTTGCCCTCCTACGGCCTCCTCCACGTCTCCTGATGTAGTGGCCTGTCTCCTGGTAGTGCCTCCATGCTCTGGACACTGACAGACACAGCAAACCTTCTTGCCACAGCTCGCATTGATGTCTCATCCTGGATGAGCTGCACTACCTGAGCCACTTGTGTGGGTTGTAGTCTCCGTCTCATGCTACCACTAGAGTGAAAGCACCGTCAGCATTCGAAAGTGACCAAAACATCAGCCAGGAAGCATAGGAACTGAGAAGTGAGCTGAGTTCAGTCCGCCATCTTGGTTTTCCACAAACTGTTGCCACAAAGTTGGAAGCACAGAATCGGAGCATAGAGGTTGTTAATGTTCTCTAGTTGCGCCGTGATTGGCTCAGTGTTCTGTCACTCATGGGGACACTACATCACCGCAAAATCTACAGGGAGAGCTCGAAAACTCAAGCCCCTTGGGTACTGCCGTAGAGTTACATTAGAAGTGCCCATCCAAGAAGGCTCAAGGTCATTGGCCACAGATAAAATGACGTTAAATCACATTATATCTACAGTAGCTTAGATCGGACTGATCATGTCAACATCATACTTTCAAAATCTTAGCTAGCAAGCTAGCAGTCATCATCATGAATCAAGTCAACAATCTACTGGCAAAGAGAAATGATAGATAAACGTATCGTGCGCATCAGCAATTGGACATAAACATTACACAACAAGTTGGAAATCGCAAATTCTACAATGAGTGGTTTGGAAGGAATCAGTGGCTAACTACAAGCATTGCAAAGCAATCACTAGCCTGCTATTCAGTGGAGTGGATGTGTGGTCCATGTCTGGGTTTAAGGGTCTCTTTTCCAAGCTTAAAATGATAAACATTCAACATTGGCCATGCTGTCATTCCAACATGACTTCTGCTGCTTTCAAAGCAACTGGAAACTTGGAACTGGGAAATCTCAGACTTCAGAGAGACAACCAGGAACTCTGAAAAAAACAGCTCCAACTGGGAAAATACATTTAGAACAGTCATCCAACTTGGAATTCCAAGTCGGAAACTCTGGCCTCTTTTTAGAGCTCCAACCTGAAGATCAATAACATCATGATTCATCCTTGTTTTTTTCTGAGTTCCCAGTTGTCTTGAAAGCAGCTTAAATCCAAAGAATGCCAGACTTTGATGACAAAGTTTGATGAGAACATTTGCCCAAGAAGGACTGGGCACAGCACAAGGTGAGTCCAAAAATGTCTTGTATGCTGCTGCACAAATAATGTAATATGCCAGGGAGATATGTATACTGTAGCTAACAAAGTAATAGTAAGTGGATGTTGTGTCATAAGCTGTTAGTAGCCCATGTGCCTCACCCTAATAATTTGGTCCCTTTTCCCCTCATAATTTAGCTTACTGTTCTGACTCGGTGGTGCACATGTAGCCTATAGCCTGTCTTGGAGAAATTTCATGGTCTAATATTATAAGAGCTTTCATTGCTTATATGCCTCCTTTATTTATCCTACGGTTCTGACTTGGTGTACAGGAAGAATACTGTAAGAACGGCCCATGTTCTGAATTCTGTTGCTGTACATTTCAAAAGTGCTGAACAGATGGTTATATTGACTACGTTCGTCCTAGCTCTCTCATTAATGTCTTAATCGAAATTACAGATTTCCTCTTATCTGCTCATCGTCCCCTTATGCCATAGTTTGTACATCTCAATTGTCAGTAAAAAACGAATTTGTTAAAGCAAGTCAGCCATGTCAGCTATGTTTTTTAAAAGGCAGTAAATGAGTGAACTGTTTTGCTGCCAGACAAGACTTCGCTGATAGCCAGGTGTGGAGTGGCGACCCTCGCCGCTGACCCCGGACTGGGGACCCTTACAGCGGGCCCCGAATAGGAGGGAGACTCCGGCAGCGTCGCCCTCCTGTCCGGCGCCGCTGGAGTCTCCCTCCTATTCGGGGCCCGCTGTAAGGGTCCCCAGTCCGGGGTCAGCGGTGAGGGTCGCCACTCCAGTGGCGCCACAGAAGTGGGCCAAGACTAAGGTGGAGTCGGGTCTGCACCAGAGCCACAACGGTGAACGGACACAACGGACACAACGGTGAAATTCCCACCCAGACCCTCCCCTATAGGATCATGTTTTGCGGCCAGAGTCCGCACCTTTGGGGGGGTAGGTACTGTCACGTCCTGACCTTAGTTCCTTTTTTAGGTCTCTATGTTGGATTGGTCAAGGCGTGAGTTGGGGTGGGCATTCTATGTTTTGTTCTATGTTTTGCATTTCTGTGTTTGGCCTGGTATGGTCCCAATCAGAGGCAGCTGTCATTTGTTGTCTCTGATTGAGAACCATACTTTGGTAGCCTATACCCACCTGGTATTTGTGGGTAGTTGTTTCCTGTCTTGTGTTTTGTCACCTGATAGGACTGTTTCAATTTTTGTTGTTTCACTTTGGTTATTTTGTATTCAGTGTTCAGTTATGTTTCATTAAAATGGACACTTACCACGCTGCGTTTTGGTCCGATCTTTCCTACTCCTCATCAGATGAAGAAGATCGTTACAGCAATACTGGGTGCATAGTCTTTGGCTTGCTTGTATAGAGTGGGTACTACCTGTTTGCTGAAATGGGTGCAAGAGTGAAATTCGTAACGTGGCTCGAGCACTTTCATGAGGTGCTGAAACCCCCTATTCTCGACCACAACCCACTATTCTCGACCACAACCCACTATTCTCGACCACAACCCCCTATTCTCGACCACACATGGGTGCCTATCCACAGCTATAAACCAAAGACTGTAAAAAATATAAACACAGCCTACCTATCGCTATTGTCATTTATTTTCAAGGGCTGCTTGAATGCAGAGAAGAGGTGATGTATAGTTGTTTCTTTACATTCAGTCATGCTTCGGTATACTGGGAGTGATGTCAGCGTAAATGTGTCAACATATTTGAGGTATTGGCAGCTGCATAGGCTATTCCCATTGAGCGAAGCAACATACTTAAGAGTTAAGAGTTTTATCCGCAACTCTCTGGCCATTGTGGTTGTAATCTACTGGGAAGCCAAAAAGTTTATCAAACTAGAGATTTAAACGATGATGGAGGACCCTCCCATTCTGGTTTATTGACTCCACCACTCACCATTGTACAGAACTAGTTCCCGGCTGAGCCTCACAAAAGGACCGTTGTAAAGGCGCCAATTAAGATAAAACATTTGATAACAACAAGCGCATAGGCTTTAGTTGTTTTAACAGAATAACCAGAAAAAAAATTCAGCTCAAATTTATTTAAGAGGCATAGGGTAGGGCTGTGGCGGTCACAAAACCGGTGATTGTCAAGCAAATAACAGCCGGTCTCAGGTAATTGACTGAGATAGGTGTGTTCTTGTTAATCCTTGTTCTTGTTAATCCAGCCGCTTTGTCAGATTTCAAAAAGGCTTTATGGCGACAGCGCCCCACCCACAAAAACATTACATACATTTTCCAACCAAGCAGAGGCGTCACGAAAGTCAGAAATAGAGATAAAATAATTCACTTACCATTGAAGATCTTCATCTGGTTGCAATCCCAAGGATCCCAGCTACATAACAGATGGTCCTTTTGTTCGATAAAGTCCTTCTTTATATCCCAAAAAAGTCAGTTTCATTGGCGCGCTAGTCTCAGTAATCCACCGGTTTCCCTCGTTCAAAATGCATAGAAATGAATCCCGTAAATTACCAATAAACTTCTTCCAAAAATATCAAACAACGTTCCTAATCAATCCTCAGGTACCCTAATATGTAAATAAACGATCAAATTTAAGACAGAGAATACTGGAGACCATTAGCGGAGATAAATAACGAAGTACGCGCACTCACCGGAACACGCTACAAACACTACAGCCAAAATGGGAGCCACTTACTAAAACTACAAATTTGAGCTCATTTTTCAAAAATCAATCAGAGGCAGGTGCTTATCGTTGTCTCTGATTGGGAACCATATTTAGGCAGCCATATTCTTTGAGTTTGTTGTGGGTGATTGTCCTTAGTGTCTTGATGTCCTTAGTCTGTGTTAGTTTGCACCAGTTAAGGCTGTTTCGGTTTTCACTACGTTTATTGTTTTGTAGAGTTTGTGTTTTGGATTCGTGTTACGTTGTGTGATTAAAAATGGATCGCAATATACACGCTGCAGTTTGGTCCGACTCTCCTTCACCACATGAAAACCGTGACACCATTTCAGTTCTGTTTTACTCACATACATTATCTTAACAGTTTTGGAAACTTTAGAGTGTTTTTTATCCAATACCACCAATTATATGCATATCCTAGCTTCTGGGCCTGAGCAACAGGCAGTTTACTTTGGGCACCTCATTCATCCAAACCTCCAAATACTGCCCCCTAGCCCGGAGAAGTTCATTAACATAAACCCATTTAGCATCTACTGGCATCCACACATAACCTACAAGCCACTGATGCAGACCTTTGGAACATCTACAGTTTAAAAAGTCTAATAAATCCATGTAATGTAGCCTACACATTACATTTACATTTAAGTCATTTAGCAGACGCTCTTATCCAGAGCGACTTACAAATTGGTGCATTCACCTTATGACATCCAGTGGAACAGCCACTTTACAATAGTGCATCTAAATCTATTAAGGGGGGGGGGGGTGAGAAGGATTACTTTATCCTATCCTAGGTACACCTTCACCAAATCACAGTCCCTCCTCTCTCCGCTGAGAAAAGGGGACACAGTCTTCCAGCTTGTTAGCAGTTGATGTTATTCTTCAATAACACAGACCCCAAAGCAAATCAGGGGGAGAAAATATATTTATTTGAGAAGGACAAATCATAGATGTTATGCATTAGAAGTAGACGTTCAGTCTTCCCTGTCCTCAGTTTTTCTCCACAGAACAAAGAAACAGGATGCCACTTTATAACCCCCCACCCTAGCCTGGGTTGACCAATCAGAAGTCCTTGCAGTACAACTGGGCCAATGGCCAAATAACAAGTATCCTGTTCCAGACTCAATGTACAAACCAATGAAAACATGGGACACGTAGCTCTGAGTTCAGGACTGACATTCCACAGATTCTAAACAGCTGTTGAACTGAAAACCAACTTTCTATTGAGAATTCCCTATTGATCATTCATTCTAGTCCTCTCGTCCTCTGCGTTGTGTATTTATCTTCCAAATATTCTTATAAGCTGATGGCAAAACATAAGTCACACAGTATTATTTCTGCCTCATGCATCAATTCATGTTGTTACTCCTATGACCAGAGAAAGTTAAATATTCCATGATATTAAAAAAGACAAGCCAAAAATAATAAAAACATAAGTTAATTGAAACACTTTGCTATACTCATTCATTACAGCTGCAGTGCTGGTTGTAGCGTGAGTGGAAGTAGGGACAACACACATTTTATGGCTTATAAAACATATAAGTGTTGATGGCGCTGAATAACAACTTAAACATGAACTTACTCATTAAAAAAATTTGCTATTTGCTGTATTTGTTGAGTCTCTTTCCAGTCATGGTTTTAATAGTTTTGAAATATCACATTATCAAAATATTTTTGAAATATCACATTATCAACTTTGCTGTGCGTTCAAGGAAATTGTGCAGACACTGATCTGAGCGATCTGATTGGCCAGTGGTAGGCCTAATAGGTGCACTTGATTTGTTCTCTGGACCTGCTGGGTAGGCGGAGTTCTACCTTCAGACACATTAAATGGTTCAACATGGGAACACTTTACATTCCTGGCACTAGGGCTGCTGAATCAAGTCAAGATCGCGATCGACTGGTGGGTGAGCACTGGGTACTGGTTTGATTGAGCCCTGATTGGATGACAGGCTCTGTTTCTGGTCTGTAGAAGGGGGGTAGGATAATAGCTAGGGTCACACGTCTTTCCTATCCAATTGACCTGGCCATGAAAAACTCTGGTCCCTATACAGGAACACAGGAAGTTCTTATCATCATCACTGCTATATCATTGACACTCAAAGTAGGGTTAACATGTTTTTGCTATCCAACTACTTAGGGTCTGCATTTTGCATAGCTAATTGTAGAGCTTGTGTTTGTACGTACGTAAGGTATAAATGAGGCTTAAGGGCCTTGTTTGGGGACCCAGGTAAAGTTCCAGCCTCCCTGGGTGTTCTTGCGAACGAAGGCCTGTCCCTGAGAAAAGCTGTATGTCTTGAGTCTGACGCTGCTGGAAGGGTTTAGGGACACGCTGAAGGCCAGCTCTGTCTGGCTACGTGGGGTAGACAATGGGGTATTCATCACGTTACCCCCTATGGGATTGGAGAGGTTACGGCAGTGCAGGCTGGGAGTGTGGTGCAGCCCGGGACTCCTGGCTTGAGACAGGTTGGGTGAGGTGGCTAAGATGGGCCTGAATGACTGTATTGGATCAGGTGGTGGAGAGAGTGTTGAACGATTGGGGCAGTGGGGGTTCATAAGGGGTGACGTGGAAATTGGGGAGGACTTCTATGCTAGGGCTGTATAGGACAGACAGCACAGTTCCAGTGAAGTCAGAGCCTGAGTCTGTAGAGAGACTGTAGTCACTGTTGGTGTTAAAGCAGTAATCATTGGATAGTCCTATACTGGCACCATTGCACAGGCCATCAGTATTTGAGTCATAAGCTGTATTTTTGTGATCGGTTTTTTGGCAGTAGTCACCAGAGGTGTCTGTGACAGAGCTGCATTTGGTGAGGGAGCTAATGGAGCAGTTGAAGCTGTATTCAGTGGATGATGTATCGATGGTTTCTTCGTCCTTCAGGCCCAAGGTCTGCAAGATCCACAGGTCCACAGAATCGGTACATGCTAGCTCCTCTTCGGGACAAAACTCCAGGGACAAGTTCCGGCAGGTCCGTTTCACCTGAGAACCAAGGAGCAGCTGACTGGCACTGAGGTTCCGGAATTCTCCAACACCATGCAGATTCTGGATATCAGAATTCCGCTTCCGGTTCATCCTCCCATCGCCACTCCGAGCAGAGAGAAGGCTCTATGGAAAAGGAGGAAGAAGCGAAAGAGACGGTTTGAGAGAAACTACACCTCTGTAAAGTGGGAATATTAAGTAAATGCACCATCATGTTGCAGGCAATATTCCCCCCAAAAATGTTGGGCACTGACCAAATTTCAAGTCTACTGAGCACAAACTTGAATGTTGTGAACACTAAGGCTGTACCTGCTTTAAGTTACAGTTAATAGTGGCCTACCTACTAAAACAATGGAGAAAATGCATCCCGTAACATTTGAACATGGAAATAGCTGTTCTATAATTCAGCATACAGTAGCAGCCAATGTGTTGTTGTTAGTGGAATTTCTAAATTCCTATATGTTTTATAGCCAAATCAAATTCGCACTTGCTCTAGTTCATTAATGAGGTGTAAGTTCATTAATTATGCATGAAGTAGATCGAGACCAGTCTTAAAAGCCAGGTAAACAGCGTTTAATTCAAGTGAGTACTAACCACATACACATATTTCCACAGGTTATAAACTGAAAATGACATCATCAGTTTCCCACACTCTCTCCGATTCCCACAATAGCCCAGTGTTTTCAGGTCCGGAGATGTCTTCTACTCCTCTCATAAACCAGACATTCCAATCTGTCTAAAAGACATCTTCTCCTCCAGAAATGGTACATCAAGGACCATTCTTATCTGTCAGAAAAGATACATCATCCCTCTCCCTTAAACTTCCCGCAAGGTACAGACAATTAATGTGTTTTCCTTACATTTTCATTAACAGCTTAACCAAGAGCCCATAGTATTAGAATAAATGGTTCTAATTAGAAATGTATACATAATTAATCATTTCAACTATAATTTCCTCCAACAGTTGTGTTCAATGTAGACCTACGTTCCATGAGACTTTTGAAAAAACATGCAAGGCTTCACATAAACCTGTTTATCCACTTGTCTTTCAGACAAGGAGGTGAATGAAAATGTTGTTGTGTTGTTTGATGCAAGAAACCACTTTACAAAATGAAATGCATTATTATTCCCATACCATTATTTAAGAGAATCAGAAAAATGATGCTACCCTCTGCCTATTGGCTCCTTTTAAAAACAAAAAAAGCTCTTTACCTGACTTTTCAAAGAAGCCTAGAAATGTACATGTTTTGTGCTCTTGTAGGAAGCAATCACTCCCCTATTGCTGACTACAAATGACCTATAACTGGGCTAATAACTCACAAACTAACAAAGGATATTAACAAAATGTGCACACGTGGCTACATGCTACTCTCACTTTGATCTCAAAACAAGCGCATCCACTCAAGACCACTCATGCTTTAATGCTTTAAACAGTCCAGTTCAAAATAAATGACAGATCCATATATGGTAATGGTTCAATTGCATTTATAAACTTGGTGGGTTGAGCCCTGAATTGAATGCTGATTGGCTGACAGCCGTGGTATATCAGACTGTATACCATGGGTATGACAAAACATGCATTTCTACTACTCTAATTATCTTGGTAACCAGTATAAAATAGCAATATTTGCTCGGGAGTTTGTGGTATATTGCCAATATACCACGGCTAAGAGCTGTGTCTAGCATAGGAATCGTCCTTAGCTGTGGTATATTAACCATATACAACACCCCCTCGGGCCTTATTGCTTAAATAAGCCTACTGCAGTTCTGATTGGTTATGCCGCACCGGTCTGTGTAGAGCATGTCAACACTAATATTGTGTTGATTTGATCACAATTGCCACAGTAAATGGAAACGTTGACAGTGTTAACTATCAAGAAAAAATCTAGAAAGTTGAGTGAAGTTCAATCTCGTGCCTCTCTCCATGGGCTGATACTGCATTTCTTCTACCCCGCAGTCCAAGGGGAGCGGAGTGGCAGTCTCGGGTCTGCTGCGCGCCAGGGGGACACGCGCAGCTTAGAGTGAACATTGGTTGCAGGCTTTCCAAAGGGCAACCTTATTTACTATGCTATGTTTAGAGATGAACCTTTAGAAAAACTCAGATGAAATTAATCAACCAATTCATCCATGAAGTAATTACCTTAGTTTTTTCCTCCAAGGCTTTCACACATGAAGAGTTTAAGAATTCTTTTAGATTGTTATTTTCCTCTTGCAGTCTTGCCAGTTCCTCCTCTCTTTGTATCAATGTGTCTTGAAGCTTAGGAAAATTAAGGAAAAATGTATAAATATCAACAGTACAAATGATATCTTCATTATTTTATTTACTCATTTGAATATATATACACATATAGACACACACACACACACACACTACCGTTCAAAAGTTTGAGGTCACTTTGAAATGTCCTTTTTGAAAGAAAAGCACATTTTTTGTCCATTAAAACAACATAAAATTGATCAGAAATACAGTGTAGACATTGTTAATGTTGTAATTGACTATTGTAGCTGGAAACGGCAGATTTTCAATGGAATATCTACATAGGCGTACAGAGGCTCATTATCAGCAACCATCACTCCTGTGTTCCAATGGCACGTTGTGTTAGCTAATCCAAGTTCATAATTTTAAAAGGCTAATTAATCATTATAAAACCCATTTGCAATTATGTTAGCACAGTTGAAAACTGTGGTACTGATTAAAGAAGCAATGATACTGGACTTCTTTAGACTAGTTGACTATCTGGAGCATCAGCATTTGTGGGTTCGATTACAGGCTCAAAATGGCCAGAAACAAAGAACTTTCTTCTGAAACTCGTCAGTCTATTCTTGTTCTGAGAAATGAAGGCTATTCTATGTGAGAAATTGCCAAGAAACTGAAGATCTCGTACAACGCTGTGTACTACTCCCTTCACAGAACCTCTCAAACTGGCTCTAACCAGAATAGAAAGAGTGGGAGGCCCCGGTGCACAACTGAGCAAGGGGACAAGTACATTAGAGTGTCTAGTTTGAGAAACAGACACCTCACAAGTCCTCAACTGGCAGCTTTATTAAATAGTACCCGCAAAACACCAGTCTCAACATCAACAATGAATAGGTGACTCCGGGACAGTGTCACCAACAAAGCACCGTCACACCATAACACTTCCTCCTCCATGCTTTACGGTGAGAAATACACATGCAGATATCTGTTCACCAACACCGCATCTCATAAAGACATAGCGGTTGGAATCAAAAATCTCCAATTTGGAGAAAGGGCAAATTTTTCCACTTGTCCATTGCTCGTGTTTCTTGGAAAAAGCAAGTCTCTTCTTCTTATTGGTGTCCTTTAGTAGTGGTTTCTTTGCAGCAATTCAACCATGAAGGCCTGATTCACACAGTCTCCTCTAAACAGTTGATGTTGAGATGTGTCTGTTACTTGAACTCTGTGAAGCATTTATTTGGGCTGCCATCTGAGGTGCAGTTAACTCTAATACACGTATCCTCTGCAGCAGAAGTAACTCTGGGTCTTCCTGTCCTGTGGCAGTCCTCATGAGAGCCAGTTTCATCATAGAGCTTGATGCTGCAACTACACTTGAAGAAACTTTCAAAGTACTTCAAATTTTCCGTATTGACTGACCTTCATGTCTTAAAGTAATGATGGCGTTTCTCTTTGCTTATTTGAGCTGTTCTTGCCATAATATGGACTTGGCTTTTTACCAAATAGGGCTATCTTCTGTATACCATCCCTACCTTGTCATAACACAACTGATTGGCTCAAACGCATTACGAAAATAAATTCCACAACATAACTTTTAACAAGGCACACCTGTTAATTGAAATGCATTCCAGGTGACTACCTCACAAAGCTGGCCGAGAGAATTCCAAGAGTGTGCAAATCTATCATCAAGGCAAAGGGTGGCTACTTTGAAGAATTGCACATATATTTTGATTTGTTTAGTAAACACTTTTTTGGTTACTACATGAATCCATGTGTGTTATTTCATAGTTTTGAGGTTTCACTATTATTCTACAATGTAGAACATAGTAAAAACAAAGAAAACCCCTGGAATGAGTAGGTGGGTCCAAACTTTTGACAAGTACCGTAAGTATTCAGACACTTTGCTATGAGACTCGAAATTGAGATCAGGTAGCATTCTGTTTCCATTTATCATCCTCGAGATGTTTCTACAACTTGATTGGAGTCCACCTGTGGTAAATTCAATTGATTCAACATGATTTTGAAAGACACACACCTGTCTGTATAAGGTCTCACAATTCACAGTGCATGACAGAGCAAAAACCAACCCACTACTAAAGGAAATAAAGGTGAAATAAAAATAAAAGAGGTTTAAGCAATTGTCCGTAAAGCTCCAAGACAGGATTGTGTCGAGGCACAGATCTGGGGAAGGGTACCAAAACATTTCTGCAGCATTGAATGTCCCCAAGAACACTGTGGACTTCATCATTCTTAAATGGAAGAAGTTTGGAACCACCTAGTGTTACAACTTCTAATGATAACACTCATACATCGATAACAGGAAACAAGCCCGCACAAATACCCAGCGGGCCTAGTGCCCTTAAATAGCCTACAAACAAAACCTAACTCAAAACAGGTGTACTCAATTAAACCCAATAAACAGAAAGGGAATCGATGGCAGCTAATAGGCCGGCGACGACGACCGCCGAGCGCCGCCCGAACAGGAAGAGGCACCATCTTCGGCGAGATTCGTGACACCTAGACTCTTCCTACAGTCGTAGCCAAACGTTGACACAAATATTAATTTCCACAATGTTTGCTGCTTCAGTGTCTTTAGATATTTTTGTCCGATGTTACTATGGAATACTGAAGTATTATTACAAGCATTTCATAAGTCTCAACGGCTTTTATTGACAATTACATAAAGTTGATGCAAAAAGTCAATATTTGCAGTGTTGACCCTTCTTTTTCAAGACCTATGCAATCCACCCTGGCATGCTTCTGGGCCACATCCTGACTGATGGCAGCCCATTCTTGCATAATCAATAGTTGGAGTTTGTCAGAATTCGTGGGTGTTTGTTTGTCCACCCGCCTCTTGAGGATTGACCACAAATTCTCAATGGGATTAAGGTCCGAGGAGTTTCCTGGCCATGGACCCAAAATATTGATGTTTTGTTCCCCGAGCCACTTAGTTATCACTTTTGCCTTGTGGCAAGGTGCTCCGTCATGTTGGAAAAGGCATTGTTCATCACCAAACTGTTCCTGGATGGTTGGGAGAAGTTGCTCTCGGAGGATGTGTTGGTACCATTCTTCATTCATGGCTGTATTCTTAGGCAAAATTGTGAGTGAGCCCTTGGCTGAGAAGCAAACCCACACATGAATGGTCTCAGGATGGTTTACTATTGGCATGACACAGGACTGATGGTAGCACTCGCCTTATCTTCTCCGTACAGGCTTTTTTTCCGGATGCCCCAAACAATCGGAAAGGGGATTCATCAGAGAAAATTACTTTACCCCAATCCTCAGCAGTCCAATGCCTGTACCTTTTGCAGAATATCAGTCTGTCCCTGAATTATTTTCCTGAAGAGAAATGGCTTCTTTGCTGCCCTTCTTGACACCAGGCCATCCTCCAAAATTCTTTGCATCACTTTGCGTGCCGATGCAGTCACACCTGCCTGCTGCCATTCCTGAACAAGCTCTGTACTGGTGGTGCCCCGACCCCGCAGCCAAATCAACTTTAGGAAACGGTCCTGGCGCTTGCTGGACTTTCTTGGGCGCTCTGAAGCCTTCTTCACAACAATTTAACCTCTCTCCTTGAAGTTCTTGATGACCCGATAGATAAATGGTTGATTTAGGTGCAATCTTACTGGCAGCAATATCCTTGCCTGTGAAGCCCTTTTTGTGCAAAGCAATGATGACTGCACGTGTTTCCTTGCAGGTAACCATGGTAGACAGAGGAAGAACACTGATTCCAAGCACCGCCCTCCTTTTGAAGCTTCCAGTCTGTTATTGAAACTCAATCAGCATATGACAGAGTGATCTCTAGTCTTGTCCTCAACCATCACACCTGTGTTAACGAGAGAATCCCTAACATGATGTCAGCTGGTCCTTTTGTGGCAGGGCTGAAATGCAGTGGAAATGTTTTTGGGGGGATTCAGTTCATTTGCATGGCAAAGAGGGACTTTGCAATTAATTGCAATTCATTTGATCACTCTTCATAACATTCTGGAGTATATGCAAATTGCCATCATACAAACTGAGGCAGCAAACTTTGTGAAAATTTATATTTGTGTCATTCTCAAAACTTTTGGCCACAACTGTAGACCTGGCCGCCTGGCCAAACTCAACAATCGGGGAAGAAGGGCCTTGGTCTTGGAGGTGACAAAGAACCGGATGGTCACTCTGACCGAGCTCCAAAGTTCCTCTGTGGAGATGGGAGAACCTTCCAGAAGGACAACCATCACCAATCAGGCCTTTATGGTAGAGTGGCCAGACGGAAGCCACTACTCAGTAAAAGTCACATGACAGCCTGCTTGTAGTTTGCCAAAAGGCACCTAGAGGTCTCTCAGACCATGAGAAACAAAATGCTCTGGTCTAATTAAACCATGATTGAACTCTTTGGCCTGAATGACTAGTGTCACATCTGGAGGAAAACTGGCACCATCCCTACGGTGAAGCATGGTGGTGGCAGCATCATGCTGTGGGGATGTTTTTCAGCGGCAAGGACTGGGAGACTATTCAGGATTGAGGGCAAGATTAATTGAGCAAAGCACAGAGAGATATATCCTTGATGAAAACCTGCTCCAGAGAACATTCCAACAGGACAACGCAGGAGTGGCTTTGGGACAAGACTGAATGTCCTTGATTGGCCCAGCCAGAGCCCGGACTTGAACCTGAACGAACATCTCTGGAGAGTCCTGAAAATAGCTATGCAGCAACGCTCCCCATTCAACCTGACAGAGCTTGAGAGGATCTGCAGAGAATAATGGGAGAAACTCCCCAAATACAGGTGTACCAAGCTTGTAGCGTCATACCCAAGAAGACTCGAGGCTGTAATAACTGCCAAAGGTGCTTCAACAAAGTATTGAGTAAAGGGTCTGAATACGTAGGAAAAACTGTTTTTGCTTTGTCATTATGGGGTATTGTATGTAGAAAAAAAATACAATTGAATCAATTTTAGAATAAGGCTGTAACGTAACAAAATGTAGAAAAAGTCAAGGGGTCTGAATACTTTCCGAATGCACTATAAAAGTGTTAAGTGCCTGGTAAGGGGCTTGAATGCCTTGAAAAGACCCAACGGCAGGTAGCACATGAGATTCTGATGAAAGAACCCCTCCATTTTTTTGTGTGTAAATACCTGCTTGTTTCTCTGCAAATGTGGCGACAGGTGGTCATTCCAGTTGGGGTCAGGTGGAGAGGTCCCACAGTCCAAGCGGGAGAGGAGTTCTAGGTGGGAGAGGAGACAGAGACATGACCCTAAATATCAAAAATATAATACCAATAATACCATTCAGGGACTAAACTCAACCGCATGATGTACATTACATCCATGGAGTTGAGTGGAGACGAGAGTTTGTGGAGTTAACCTCCAACTACTTAGAGTCGCTGTGTGTCCTCTGTAGCTGCATGCCTTTCTGTTAGCTGAAATCCATACTTTTTAATAAAACGTTAATCAAATACAACCACTGATGCTGTTGCTCTAAATGGCAACGAAGTGTGAATGCGCATGTGCCAATTGAATCTCAATGAGCAAACAGTCGGTGGTTGTATTTGATTAACGATTCACTAAAAATTATGGATTTCAGCAAAGAAAGAAACTCACTCAGCTACAGTGGACCAACATAGGTACACGGTAAGGGTTTAACAATTTACCATTTAAAAGTATCGATTGCACAGCGACTCGAAATAGTCAGAGATTCACTTCACAAACTTTAGTCTCGACTCAACTCCGTGGATGTGATGCACATCAGCAAGAGCTATAGGCCTACATGAGTAAATAGTGGGTACAGTATAAAGAAAAGAAAGAAAGAAAGGAAACAGACAGAAGACAGGACGTTCGATCAATCATATTCTGACATCCAAATGCGGATAATTCCAGTGATAAACGTGCCAGCCCAACGGAGTCTCACGCTGAACATAGCATATCGCTATGCTAAGTAAAAATGTATTTTAAACAAATTACGCCGCTGTGTCCTGCTGGCAGGCTGTGTTGTCCGGGGAACCAGCAGCCCAAAAAGAGGCCAGAGTCACCATGGAAACATCAACACTGTCTGCTAACGTTGGGGCGGGGTAATGGCAGTCGTAGAGTTGGCCCCCTACGAAGCTCAGATCTTGGCAAGTCTGGGCAGTGCGCTGTAAAACAAATAGGCACGAGGGATAGCTCATCAATAAAGTCATAGCTTATCAATTAAAGGCCTTAAAGTAGATAGCCTAAAGTAGACCATATTTGTTCAGTCGAACTATCAAAAATGTCATATTGGAAGTATATCATTGCATATTATAGCATGTTCATGATCATCAATTGTGACAATAATTGATCACCTAATGCAGATAGATGTAATGAATTGTGATCTGTCTGTCTCTCTTGTATGGAACTATCACATATTGGCTTCAAGGAACCTTAGATGCAACATCCTTATTTGATGTGAATTCCAGTTATATCGAATAAATTCAACTACCAGATGTGTTTAAAATATAACTAAATAAGTAGATTACCTCAAGCTATCTGCAATTTCCCATGTCGTAATATGAAATGCGTAGAAGGTTCCTCGACAGTTGTAGCGGTCAGCATCATCTACCTGTTTCGTCCGACTTATCCAAACTGTGCAAATTCCTGATCCCTTGGCACGTTCACAAAATCTCAGCACTTCAGTCAACAGTGTAGACCACGCTATGTTATATACAACTTTGCATCAAACTTAAATACAGTGCATTTGAAAAGTGTTCAGACTCCTTGACTTTTTCCACATTTTGTTATGTTACAGCCTTATTCTAAAATAGATTTTTTTTAATTCTCTCCTCATCAATCTACAGACAATACCCCATAATAACAACAAAGTAAAAACAGGTTTTTAGAAATGTGTGTGTCGACTGTGGGACATATATATATATATATATATATGGTCCCACAGTTGACAGTGCATGTCAGAGCAAATATATATATTATATATACATAAGTATTCAGACCATTTTCTCAGTACTTTGTTGAAGCACCTTCTGGCAGCATTTACAGCCTTGAGTCTTTTTAGGTATGACGCTACAAGTGTGGCACACCTGTATTTGGGGGGTTCCTCCCAATCTTCTCTGCAGATCCTATCAAAGTCTGTCAGGTCCAATGGGGAGCGTCACTGCACAGCTATTTTCAGGTCTCAGAAGAGATGTTTAATCGAGTTCAAGTCCGGGCTCTGGCTGGGCCACTCGATGATATTTAGAGACTTGTCCCAAAGCCACTGCTTCGTTGTCTTGGCTGTGTGCTTAGGGTCGTTGTCCTGTTGGAAGGTGAACCTTCGCCCCAGTCTGAAGTCCTGAGCGCTCTGGAGCAGGTTTTCATCAAGGATCTCTCTGTGCTTTGCTCCGTTCATCTTTCCCTCAATCCTGACTGGTTCCCCAGTCCCTGCCGCTGAAAAACATCCCCACAGCATGATGCTGCCACCACCACAACTTCACCGTTGGGATGGTGCCAGATTTCCTCCAGATGTGATGCTTGGCATTCAGGCCAATCATGGTTTCATCAGACCAGAGAATCTTCTTTCTCATGGTCAGAAAGTCCTTTAGGTGCCTTTTGGAAAACTCCAAGCAGGCTGTGACGTGCCTTTTACTGAAGAGTGGCTTCCCTCTGGCAACCACCATGAATGCCTGATTGGTGGAGTACTGCAGAGATGGGTGTCCTTCTGGAAGGTTCTCCCATCTCCACAGAAGAACTCTGGAGCTCTTTGTGTCCCTCGACACAATCCTGTCTCAGAGCTCTACAGACAATTCCTTAGACCCCATGGCTTGGTTTTTGCTCTGACATGCACTGTCAACTGTGGGACCCTATATAAAAAGGTGTGTCCCTTTCCAAATCATGTCGAATGAATTGAATTTACCACAGGTGGACTCCAATTGAGTTGTAGTAATTGAATGGAAACAGGATGCACCTGAGCTCAATTTTGAGTCATTGCAAATGGTCAGAATACTTGTGTAAATAAGGAATTTCAGTTTTTTATTTTAAATAAATGTGGAAACATTTCTAAAAACCTGTTTTCGCTTCGTCATTATAGGGTATTGTGTGTAGATTGTTGACGGAAAACATTCATTTAATCAATTTTAGAATAAGGCTGTAACGTAACAAAATCTGGAAAAGGGGAAGGGTTCTGAATATTTTCCGAATGCACAGTACATCTTTTTTAAAATAAAACTAGTCACATGCAAGTCTGCAATAGCACTAAATTACCAGGGAACACAATCACAATGTGCTGATGAACATTAAAGGCCCAGTGCAGTCAAAAATGTGATTTCTCTGTGTTTTATATACAGTACCAGTCAAACGTTTGGACACACCTACTCATTCAATGGTTTTCTTTAAATTGTACAATTTTCTATATTGTAGAATAATAGTGAAGACATCAAAACCATGAAATTACACATATGCCTGGAGTGTACAAAGCTGTGATCAATGCAAAAGGTGGCTACTTTGAAGAATTGCAAATATAAAACATATTTTGATTTGTTTAACACTTTTTTTGGTTACTACATGATTCCATATTTGTTATTGCATAGTGTTGATGTCTTCACTATTATCCTACAATGTAGAAATGAGTACAAATAAAGAAAAACCCTGGAATGAGTAGGTGTGTCCAAACTTTTGACTGGTACTGTATACTTCCACAGAATAATACTGTGAAATTGTGAAAACAATGGCAATGCACTTTTGAAAAAAGACTGTTTGAAAAGACTGCCTGAAATTTCAGCCTGTTTTTGTGGGATGACATCACCAGGCAGTAAATTGGTTAATAGACCAATAAGAAAGAGAGTTCCAAACCTCTCTGCCGATAACAGCTAGTTTTCAGTTTTCCCCTCTCCACCCAGACCACTCCCAGACAGTCCTAGCAAAAATCATCCTTGAGAAATTGGTATTTGCCAAGAAGCCATTTTTGTTTCTTTTTGATAATTTTAATTGAAAAATAATCGCTGTAAGGTACTTCATTTTCATCCAGATATGATTTGACATTGAGATAAATACAGCTGTATTAGACCTTTTAACTCAAGAAAAAGTTGATTTTATTAGGAAAATGTTTAAGTGTTAAATTATGTGCCCAGGACACTCACCATGGATCTGGTAGGGTTATACGGAGTAGATTGTGAGGGGATGCTCCGACAATGCTCCGAACCTGTAAAGAGAGCTGCTGCGTGGGTTGGGGGTCGGTGAGTATGTAGGCTACAACTAATCTTAATCGTGTAGTAGCAGTGACGCCTGAGCCCTATATCCCCTCCAAGCAATCTAATTTGATGATCTAAAGCTGTTAAACTTGTGATGTGTTATATTGGAGCGTTGGAGTAATTGTGCCGCCTTTTTCATTAAATCAGAATAAATCAAGTTAAGTTATGCACGTCACTTAATGCAGTAGCATACATTATTCTATTTCGCAAGGTGTGTGAGTATATAGCCGCATCATCAAGTAATTCTGCGAAGGAGGAGATATGATGGTGAGATAAAAATCCTCAGAGCGCACCTGTGCGCAGGACTCGGTCTATTGGATGGCACAGAGTTAATGTTTAAACCAAGAATAGATAGTTAAGAGAAATTAGGAATTAATTTAACCAACTGTGTGTCATGGGTAGACATGCATATACCCACACTTCCACGCAGCTTGCAGTTAAATTAAAGGTACCTTTGAGTGACACATTAACATGGTCTTGTATGGGAGATGAGGTGAGCATGAGAGAGGGGGGAGAGGGTATGGGTGTACTGTATTAATTGTAATTATGCTGGTGGTATATTTTCTGAATGATTTCTAGGTAAATATGTGCACTCGATCAATGGAACAGTATAAAGTTCGCTACATAATTGTTTATCGTTTTTTCACGCCTCAAATGAAGGAAGGTCCTGCGCCCTTTGGGGGGCTCGACCAGGGGTTTAATTGGTCCAGGTCCCACCTATGATCCAAATGAGAGCCAGGTGGAGCTGACACCCGATACCTTTGGTTAGTTGAATTATCAAATTAAAAATAGTTGTCCATTTTCCACAGCCAACAACACAAGTACGTAACAGCAAAGTCAGACAATCCCACAGTAGAACGAATGGTTTTTACCTATTCAATTGTTCAGCCTGTCGAATTCTATGCGAGAAAACAACATTCCTCTCAAGGCTCATTGAAATTGCAAGTGCCGCACACGGGGAGAAATGTACATGCCCAGTCATTGTACAATGTTCGTAATGTAGTCGTGGGAAAACACCTCTTTGAAAGCAGTTTTTATGCCCACTGTTAAAAGAGGAAGAACACAGCTTTATTGTGTTAGTAGGCTACACTTATTTCTCAAATCCAAGAAATTAATAAAATACACAATTTTAGAACCTGCATGGTCATGGTTTGTGGGTGTTAGCGCTCACCAATGCCGTTGAATGCGTAGGGAAGACGGGCTAAATCTAACCAGGGTCAGGTGTAACAGGTAGGCCTACATTATAATCACAGTACATGATATTTAGTTGGCTGAGTGCCAGTGGAATGTTTTTTGTGGGGGACATTCAACTCATCAATATGTTGCTAACTATATGTAGCAACACAATTCATGGTCTAGCTAATAGTTTCTGATCTAGCTAATAGTTAATCCAATTGGGTAAATGCAGATGGGCAACCCCTTAGCCTATTTATTTATAGACACTATGCTGCATCAGGTGATGATGCTTATTGCTAAATAGCACACCTGCCTAATAATAATGACCAATATGTTATTGGAGGGGGAAATTATATTTTAGAAGAATATCCTTTTAAAACGTCACCATCACTGACCTTCTCACAGTTATTCTCAACCCCCAAAAGTTGTTGGTCTCTCCGCGACCTGTAGTGTGCTGGAATATGTGCTTTTGTCAGTATATCTTGTTTAGGCTAGTATATTATATCAATTATTCCACAGTTAGCGCACCCAAATCAAATCGTCAACTAATCACCAAGCCCTTGACTAGGTGAGTTAGTTCAGGGCTACAGCAGAACTGTGAAACGGTTGGTGTTCCCCGAGGAGAGGTTAGAGAACCACTGGTCTAGCGGTTAGCGCGTTGGTCGCTGGTTCCAATAACCGAGCCGATAAGAAAAACATTTGCTCTGGGAGCATCATCCTACTATGGCTGACCCTGTAAAACAACACATTTCACAGCACCTATCCAGTCTATGTAACAATAAAAACTTGACATAATAAAATCGGTCTGCTGTGCAGTGCGTGACTGACTGTTATGCTCCTAATAATAGTCACCTTGGCTAATAACTAATTTATGAGACAAAATGTACTTACTATGATTGTGATTTGTGGTTGTCTCACCTAGGTAACGTAAGATGAATGTACTAAATGTAAGTTGCTCTGGATAAGAGTGTCAGCTAAACGACTCAAATGTACATGTAGTCTGAAGTTCTTGTTTAACCCTTCACCCAGCAGCTACAGTATGTGATGTGCTTATGACAACCTGGCATATTAGATCATATCAAAAAGCAAACCTCCTCCAAACAAAGGCTCGAGGTTCAGTCAGAACTCAACCCGGCAGGATATACAGTGCCGGGGAAAAGTATTTTCCCCCTTCCTTATTTTAAGGCAAGTCGTCCAGGTCCTGAGGCAGCAAAACATCTCCAAACCATCACACTGCCACCACTTGACCGTTGGTATGAGGTTCTTACTGTGGAATGCAGTGTTTGGTTTTTGCCAGGCATAATGTGACCCATGTCATCCAAAAAGTTATACTTTTGACTCATGTTCTTTCCATAGAGAATTATTCTAAGAGTCTTGTTGATCATCCAGGTGCTTTTTTGGCAAACTTGAGTCAACTTTTTGGATGACTTGGGTCACATTATGCCTTGCGAAAGAGCCTCATACCAATGGTCAAGCATGATGGTAGTGTGATGGTTTGGAGATGCTTTGCTGCCTCAGGACCGGGACGACTTGCCTTAATTGAAGTAACCATGATTTCTGCTATTTATCAGAGAATTCTACAGGAGAATGTCAGCCATCGAGGTTACCGAAGAACAGAGGAGGGTGTGTCACTGTCACGCTGTGTGTGTACAGTGCTGTAAAAAGGTTTGACCCCTTTCCAACATTCTTCCACAGAGATGTAATAGACTGATCAAAAACTACAAGAAGCATTTGGTTGCAGTCATTGCAGCTAAAGGTGGAACAACCAGCTATTAAGTTTAAGGGGGCAACTACTATTTCCACATGGGAATTGGGTGTTGCATAACTTAAATAAATAAGTATCCATTTTTTTGTTATTTGTAAACTCAGGTTCCCTTTATCTAATATTAGGTTTTGGTTGAAGATCTGATAACATGCAGTATTAAAAATATGAAAAAGTAGAGAAAATTAGAAAGGGGTCAAACCTTTTTACAGCACTGTACACACACTGCGTGATAGTGACACACCCTACTCTGTTCTTCGGTAACCTCGGGGCCCATAACCTGACCTGAACCAAGCCCCGGGCAAAGCCCCCAGTTTTCACAGGTAAGATCTTTACATAATATAAGAAGGGAAGGAGATAGAGGTGGTCTGGGATTACATGCAAATACACTAAGCCTGTTAGGCCTACTTCTTTTAACTTACAACCACAGGCTTTGAAGTAGTAGTAGACAGAGAGGTAGGAGAACAGGAATTCATGTAACAAAACTGTTATAAGCCCTTGTAGTGGTTTGTAGGATTTTGGACATTCTGATTCCGAAACGTGTGAGTGTAAACCAGTTCTGGGTTCTTTCAAACACTTTCTGGGTTCTTTCAAACACTCAACTTGATTTGAGCTTCAATTGATACATTTTCCAATGCTAGTAAAAATATAGCCATAATGCATAACAAAACACAGTTAGGCCTATTGTCCAATAGCCTCCCAGGGAGATTTTGTACATTAACTTCATAGACCGGGTAGATAATTGACTAACTTTGATAATCATAAGAGGGCTCAGGCTTTCTACCGAACCCACTACAAGACTCACAACACAAATGGGAACAGATTATCCGAACAAAATGATAAACATAGAAATTCCACAGAATTGGCCTCATCATACTACCAGCCCATGAGTAGTTCTCTGTCTGTTTGTATGAATGTCTGTAGCATTAGACCTACTTAGACCTATTGAGTTGCTCAACCAGCCCTGTTCTCATTCGCCAGTAAAGAAATTATTCATTCCAGAATCCAGACAAAAGCTACAAACACATAAAGCTGCTAGGCCTATGAATACAGGGTACCTTATCTGGCTTTTAGGAAAACAACCCTACTTCGAATAACACCTAATGTAGAGCTGGAGCAACCAGGCCTTCAGAAATGTCTGTACCTGAGGCCACATATAGTGGGTATCATAAGTATTCACCCCTTTGGATTTTTTTCCACATTGGGTTGCGTTACAAAGTGGTTTTGAAATGGATTTAATTGTGATCTTTTTTTGTCATTGAGCTACACAAAATACTCAATGTCAAAGTGAAAACGAATTTATACAAATTAATAAAAGTGAAATAAAACAATTGCTGTTTCATAACTATTCACTCCCTTTCTTTAGGCAACCCTAAATTAGTTCAGAATTAAAACGTGGCTTACAAATCACATAATAAGCTCCATGGACTCACTCCGTGTGAAACAATAGGGGTTGACATTTTTTTTTTAGGACAAACCTCTGTTCTGTCCCCCATACATACAACATCTGTAAGGTCCCTCAGTCAAGTATTACATTTATAGCACAGATCCAACAACAAAGCCCAGTGAGCTTTTCAAAATCCTAATAAAGACGGTAGAAATTGATAGATGGGTAACAATAACAAATCAGACATTGAATATCACTTTAAGCATATGGTCAAGTTAATAATTATGCTGTGGATGATGTATTAAACCACCCAGACAAATCACAGATAGTCATCGTTCTGAACTGAGCTGTCGGACAGGAAGACAACTGCTCAGGGATGTCACCATGAGGCCATTGCTGATTTTAAAACAGGGTTCAATGACTGAGTTCAATGAGTTTAATTGAATGACTGTGATGGGTGAAAACTGAGGATGGATCAACAACATTGTAGTAACTCCACAATGAGTTTGAGTTTATTTTCATTGTAAAAGTGAGGGTTTTAGCCATCTGAATAATTTTCAACCTCGGTCCCTGGGCATGTTATTAAAAACCATTACAACAACAATACAGACAAACAATGAGCAGTGAGCACATGCAGAGCAACATAGGACAAGCAACACGTAGCACGCAGACAGAGCAACATAGGACAAGCAACACGTAGCACGCAGACAGAGCAACATAGGACAAGCAACACGTAGCACGCAGACAGAGCAACATAGGACAAGCAACACGTAGCACGCAGACAGAGCAACATAGGACAAGCAACACGTAGCACGCAGACAGAGAAACATAGGACAAGCAACACGTAGCACGCAGACAGAGAAACATAGGACAAGCAACACGTAGCACGCAGACAGAGCAACATAGGACAAGCAACACGTAGCACGCAGACAGAGCAACATAGGACAAGCAACACGTAGCACGCAGACAGAGCAACATAGGACAAGCAACACGTAGCACGCAGACAGAGCAACATAGGACAAGCAACACAGACAGAGAAACATAGGACAAGCAACACGTAGCACGCAGACAGAGCAACATAGGACAAGCAACACGTAGCACGCAGACAGAGCAACATAGGACAAGCAACACGTAGCACGCAGACAGAGCAACATAGGACAAGCAACACGTAGCATGCAGACAGAGCAACATAGGACAAGCAACACGTAGCACGCAGACAGAGCAACATAGGACAAGCAACACGACAGAGAAACATAGGACAAGCAACACGACAGACAGAGAAACATAGGACAGACAGACAGAGCAACATAGGACAAGCAACACGTAGCACGCAGACAGAGCAACATAGGACAAGCAACACGTAGCACGCAGACAGAGCAACATAGGACAAGCACGCAGACAGAGCAACATAGGACAAGCAACACGTAGCACGCAGACAGAGCAACATAGGACAAGCAACACGTAGCACGCAGACAGAGCAACATAGGACAAGCAACACGTAGCACGCAGACAGAGCAACATAGGACAAGCAACACGTAGCACGCAGACAGAGCAACATAGGACAAGCAACACGTAGCACGCAGACAGAGAAACATAGGACAAGCAACACGTAGCACGCAGACAGAGCAACATAGGACAAGCAACAACAGACAGAGCAACATAGGCATGCAGACAGAGCAACATAGGACAAACAACACGTAGCATGCAGACAGAGCAACATAGGACAAGCAACACGTAGCACGCAGACAGAGCAACATAGGACAAGCAACACGTAGCACGCAGACAGAGAAACATAGGACAAGCAACACGTAGCACGCAGACAGAGCAACATAGGACAAGCAACAGAGCAACGTAGCACGCAGACAGAGCAACATAGGACAAGCAACACGTAGCACGCAGACAGAGAAACATAGGACAAGCAACACGTAGCACGCAGACAGAGAAACATAGGACAAGCAACACGTAGCACGCAGACAGAGAAACATAGGACAAGCAACACGTAGCACGCAGACAGAGAAACATAGGACAAGCAACACGTAGCACGCAGACAGAGCAACATAGGACAAGCAACACGTAGCACGCAGACAGAGCAACATAGGACAAGCAACACGTAGCACGCAGACAGAGCAACATAGGACAAGCAACACGTAGCACGCAGACAGAGCAACATAGGACAAGCAACACGTAGCACGCAGACAGAGCAACATAGGACAAGCAACACGTAGCACGCAGACAGAGCAACATAGGACAAGCAACACGTAGCACGCAGACAGAGCAACATAGGACAAGCAACACGACAAGCACGCAGACAGAGAAACATAGGACAAGCAACATAGGACAAGCAGCACGCAGACAGAGCAACATAGGACAAGCAACACGTAGCACGCAGACAGAGCAACATAGGACAAGCAACACGTAGCACGCAGACAGAGCAACATAGGACAAGCAACACGTAGCACGCAGACAGAGCAAGCAACATAGGACAAGCAACACGTAGCACGCAGACAGAGCAACATAGGGACAAGCACGCAGACAGAGAAACGCAACACGTAGCACGCAGACAGAGCAACATAGGACAAGCAACACGTAGCACGCAGACAGAGCAACATAGGACAAGCAACACGTAGCACGCAGACAGAGCAACATAGGACAAGCAACACGTAGCACGCAGACAGAGCAACATAGGACAAGCAACACGTAGCACGCAGACAGAGCAACATAGGACAAGCAACACGTAGCACGCAGACAGAGCAATAGCACAAAAAGCAACAAAACTAAATACATAAAGGCAACAAAGTGTTTCCACACCTCACAAGCTACACACAACTGATAACATGGAAAGTGACAATACACAGCTAGGGATTATGTTCACAAGTCTGATTGTCCTTTATCCATGTCTTTATATTTTATGTGAAGGTGTGATAGGTGGTGCAAGACATGGGAAGCACTCACAGAGAGCATACTTGCAGACAGTGTTTCTCACATTGAGATGCAAATATGAGTCACTGAGCCATTTTGTAAAATGGACCATTACAGTAGTGAGTTTTTGTACAGCTTGTCTGCTCTTTGCATGCACATACAATGCATTCGGAAAGTATTCAGACCCCTTGACCTTTTCCACATTTTGTTACGTTACAGCCTTATTCTAAAATGGATTAAATACATCTTTTCCCTCATCAATCTACACACAATACCCCATAACTACAACGGGAAAACAGGTTCTGAATTGTTTGTAAATGTAATTTACAAATAAAAACAGATATCTCTTATTTACATAAGTATTCAGACCCTTTGCTATGAGACTTGAAATTGAGCTCAGGTCCATCCTGTTTCCATTAATCATCCTTGAGATGTTTCTACAACTTGATTGGAGTCCACCTGTGGTAAATTAAATTGATTGGACATGATTTGGAAAGGCACACATCTCTCTCTCTCTCTCTCTCTCTCTCTCTCTCTCTCTCTCTCTCTCTCTCTATATATATATATATATATATATATATATATAAAGGTCTCACAGTTGACAGTGCATGTCAGAGCAGAACCCAAGCCATGAGGTCTAAGGAATTGTCCGTAGAGCTCAGAGACCGGATTGTGTCGGGGCACAGATCGGTGGAAGGGTAACAAAACATTTCAGCAGGATTGAAGGTCCCCAAGAACACAGTGGCCTCCATCATTCTTAATTGGAAGAAGTTTGTAACCACCAATACTCCTCCAAGAGCTGGCCGCCTGGCCAAACTGAGCAATCGGGGGAGAAGGGCCTAGCTCAGGGAGGTGACCAAGAACCCGATGGTCACTCTGACAGAACTCCGGAGTTCCTCTGTGGAGATGGGAGAACTTTCCAGAAGGACAACCATCTCTGCAGCACTCCACCAATCAGGCCTTTATGGTAGAGTGGCCAGTCGGAAGCCACTCCTCAGTAAAAGGCACATGACAGAAACAAGATTCTCTGGTCTGATGAAACCAAGATTCAACTATTTGGCCTGAATGACAAGTGTTACATCTGGAGGAAACCTGGCACCATCCCTACGGTGAAGCATGGTAGTGGCAACATCATGCTGTGGGGATGTTCTTCAGTATCAGGGACTGGGAGACAAGTCAGGATTTAGGGATAGATGAACGGAGCAAAGCACAGAGAGATCCTTGATGAAAACCTGCTCCAGAGCGCTCAGGACCTCAGACTGGGGCGAAGGTTCACCTTCCAACAATGACTCTAAGTATACAGCCAAGACAACGCAGGACTGCGTATGTATTTTTTTTATACATTTACAAAAAAAATCTGAAAACCTTTTTTTGCTTTGTTATTATGGGGTATTGTGTGTAGATTGATGAATAAAAATAACTACTGAATCCTTTTTAGAATATGACCGTAACGTAACAAAATGTGGAAAAAGTCAAGGGATCTTAAAACTTCCCAAATGCACTGTAACAGCAACTGGAGGAGAAGCAGCACCTGCCACACCACCCTCCTTTCAGTCTGCCATTGTGAGGATTATCAATAATGAAGAATACAAATATACAGAATAAAAATATTCCAAAACATGCATCCTGTATATGCAAAAATATAATATACTTTTTGATCTAAATGCAAAGCCTTATGTTTGTGTCAAATCCAACACAGCACATGTGAGTAACTAACAACTTATTTTCAAGCATGGCGGTGGCTGCATCATGGTGTGGGTATGCTTGTTAATGGCAAAGACTTGGGAGTTTTTCAGGGTAAAAAGACATGGGATGGCGCTAAGCCTGCTTCTGATGCTTTACACCAGACACTGGGAGAGAGGAATTCACCGTTCAGCAGGACAATAACTTACAACACAAGGCCAAACCTACACTGGAGTTGCTTACCATGAAGACAGTGAATATTCCTGAGTGGCCAATACAGTTTCGATTTAAATCTGCTTTAATTTTTTAAAAAGAATATTGGGCAAATATTGGACAATCCAGGTGTGCAATGTTCTTAGAGAGTTACACAAGAAGACGCACAGCTGTAATCGCTGCCAAACGTGTTTCTAACATCAAATTTAAGTTTTTAAAGTTTTTCGTCACATGCTTACGGGCCCTTCCCAATGCAGAGAGAAAGAAAATAGAGATATAATCAATAAGTAAAAACAGGTAATAATAAATACACAATGAGTAAAGATATCTTTCCATGTTATTGTGGGTGTAGTGAAATGCTTGTGTTTCTAGCCCCGAAAGTGCAGTAATATCTGACAGGTAATATCTAACCATTTCACAACATATACCCAATACACGCACATCTATGTAGTCAAATCAAAGACTAAGATACAGTAGAATAGTATAGAATACAGTGTATACATATGAGATGAGTAATGCAAGATATGTAAACATTATTAAAATGACTAGTGTTCCCAGTTGTTTTGGAAGTGGAACATGAAACTCAGAAATGTCTGACTTGCTAACTAGTGATAGTTATTCATGTGCCGAGTTCAAACAGTTAACAAGTTGGAAATTTCTGTTTTCCTAGTTTCAACTAGCACTTGACCGTGGCATTATGCCAGGTTAAAAACTAATAGGAACTGATGTCGCGTTCAAAACAACTGGGAACTTGGAAATCTCTGAAATACGGTTTCAGTCTGTTCAAGACAACTGGGCACTCTGGAAAAAACAAGCTCAGACTGGGAAAAAACAACGTTTTGAACAGTCATCCAACTCGGAATTCCAAGTCGGAAACTCTGGCATCTTTATATGGCTCTGACTTTCCGACCTGGAGATCACTGACATCATGATTTTTTTCAGAGATCCCAGTTGTCTTGACAGCACCATTAGTGTTGGTTCTGACAAGCCTCACTGATGCTCAGATCTGTTATCCCAATGGCTGTAATCAGAACAAAAAAAGGAGGAAGCCGAAAAGTGAGCCGCATACTGTACCAGTCAAAAGTTTGCACACACCTACTCATTCAAAGGTCACAAGCAACAGGACTGATGGACAGCCTATCGCACTCTCAAAAGCTTTATTTTCTTCAATCAGAATTCCTCCGTTGCTTGTTATCCCCTCAATTGCAATCCCCTACTCCAGTCTCTTGCAATGACCTCTCAACTTTCTGTGTCTGATAGAGAGTGTTGTAGATGTGTACACAGTCTAGCATACATAAACACACACAGACCTTCGCTATGGGACACGTCTGATGTGGCCTGATCTAGACAAATTAAAAGCACAACCAGTAGAGTATATAAGGGCCAGTAACAATGAGTGAGATTGAATGTCTAGTCAGTGAGTTCTCAGTCAGTCAGCTAAAGAGAAAAAGGGAAAGGGAAAGAGAGATAAGAAGAGACGAAAAATGAAGAGAGCGAGAAAGAGAGATAGTGTCTGCTTTTCTGCACTTCATCGCATTGACATTTACAGTACCAGTCAAAACACACCTACTCATTCAAGGATTTTTTCTTCATTTTTACTATTTTCTACATTGTAGAATGATAGTGAAGACATCAAAACTGTGAAATATCACATATGGAATAATGTAGTAACCAAAAATGTGTTAAACAAAATTATATTTTATTTTTAGATGTCGATTTTGCTGCAAAGAAACCACTACTACAGGACAACAATAAGAAGAATAGACTTGCTTGGGCCAATAAACACAAGCAGCTTTCTTTTGTATTATGGCAAAAATACGTTGACATTATAGGAATTTGTAATTGTGTGCTGTGGTATAGGGTGTAATAAGGGGTATAATATGTGTCAGTTTGCTTTCAGTATGACGGTCCATTTAGTAGACACTTGATATGTATATTTCCTACTGTATATTTCTTATAATCAAGGGTGAAATAGGTTTGTTCACGGTGATGAGACTACTGCACATAAAATTAACTGACATTATAGGGCCATTTCAACTAAGACTTATAGCTACTTGCCTGCCACTGTGGGCTTGTAAGGTTAGGCCTAGAAGTGGTGGAATGTTGTGGTGTAACTCCAGCCCAATTTGCAGTGGTGGAAAAAGTACCCAATTTTCATACTTGAGTAAAAGTAAAGATATCTTAATAGAAAATGACTCAAGTAAAAGTGAACGTCGGCCCGGGAAAATCCGACTTGTTAAAAAGTATTTGGTTTTTAATATACTTAAGTATCAAAATTAAATTAATTGCTAAAATATACTCAAGTATCAAAAGTAAATTAATTGCTAAAATATACTTAAGTATCAAAAGTAAAAGAAAAAGGATAAATCATTTCTAATTCCTTATATTAAGCAAACCAGACGGCAGTGGTGTAAAGTACTTAAGTAAAAATACTTGTATTTTTTGGGGGTATCTGTACTTTACTTTACTATTCATATTTTTGACTACTTTTACTTCACTACATTCCTAAACAAAATGATGTACTTTTTACTCCAAATCTTTCCCTGACACCCAAGAGTACTTGAATGGTTAGCGGGACAGAAAAATTCACACACTTATGAAGAGAACATCCCTGGTCATCCCTACTGCCTCTGATCTAGCGGACTCACTAAACACATGCTTCATTTGTAAATTATGTCTGAGTGTTGGAGCGTGCCCCTGGCTATCCGTGAATTTAAAAAACAAGAAAATTATGCCACCTGGTTTGCTTTAAATTAGGAATTTGAAAACATATAGACTTTTACCTTTGATACTTAAGTATATTTTAGCAATTATGTTTACTTTTGATACTTAAGTATATTTAAAACCAAATATTTTTAGACTTTTACTTAATGCCAAGCATTCAAAATGTAACGAGTACTTTTGGTTGTCAAGGAAAATGTATGGAGTAGAAAGTACATTATTTTCTTTAGGAATGTAGTGGAGTAAACGTAAAAGTTGTAAGAAATATAAATAGTAAAGTACAGATACCCAAAAAAATGACGTATGTAGTACTTTAAAGTATTTTTTCTTAAGTACTTTACACCATTGCCAATTTGACCCCAGTTTATAGTGACCGGAAAACCCTGATGCTGAACGTGAACCAGTAGATTATAGCTCTTTTATATGGTAGGCAGGTGCATATTGACATAATCAACTCTTCTAACCTCTATTACAGATATTGAAGCCTTCATTACAAAGTAGTAGCCTACAGAGGAAAATGCTGAGACTGCGAAGAAAAGATGCAAGTGGAGAGTAGAGACAAAAGACAGTGAAAAGAGTAAAGACACTTGAGCAGGTTAATAGCACTCTTGTATCGCTGTTTATTTTTGTTGCTCATTCTCTCTTTATTGATCACTGTGGCTATGAATTCCCTGTGACAACACTGAAGAACAGCATCAAAGCCTGAGTCGTACCACCACACCACCCGAGACCCTTCTCTCCGCTTGCTCCGCTTGCTGTGGGGCGTATCTTCTTCTCTTGTTTTTATTCTTTAAGCGATGGGGAAAAAAACAAAAGTGCTGTAAATATGTTTGTCGCTGTGGAGCACCAGAAGCGTCAGGAAGCGTTGGTCTTGGAGGTCTGACAGGACTACTGGCCAAGCTTGGAATGATAGGGTGGAGGAGGGATAAGAGGAGGAGGAGAAGGGAGAGGAGAGGAGGAAGGGTGAAAGAGGGAGAAGGCTGTGGAAGCTCTCACTGCTGGATGCGACGCAGAGACTGGACCTGGAAGGTCTGAGCGTGGGAGCCCCACTCCCTGTAGTGTTTGTACTCTCCGCCATGACGGTCGCACTCCATGATGTACTGGTAGCCACGGTAACCGGGGAACTGGTAGCATACCCAGCTAATGGGGGAGAGGGAGAGAGGAAGAGGGTGAAGTGATAAAATACCAAGAAACAAGCCCGAGCCCTTACTCTGTAGAGCAAGGGTGGGCAAATGGTGACCACTTTTGTACGGCCACAGATCAAGTTCCACAAAAAAATCTAAGAAATACTGAAGGTGTAATTTCAAAACTTGGTGCAATTTCAGCAGTTTTTCTCTTGTTATGTCAGTCACTGACAGTCACTCAATTAGCACCTGTCAGCTAACATGTTTTTAGATTGGTAAGTTATTCTAGCTGCCAGGTATATAAAGTTGTAGTAATCATGGTTGAATTACCGACCGGTGGTCTCCCTTTGATCATCAGATATCATATTAAAAACGGCAAATTTTTCTCTCAGCCAATTGCCAATGGCAAAATTAGTAGAATTGCAGGAAATTAACTGAAAAACGTTTGTCTTCGCTGTCAAGAGGAGGCTGCTAAAATGTTTTGCTCGCAAGCTGGAGGGGGGGCCAACAAAATTTCGCTAAGGGCCGGGTCTGACTAAAAGTGTTTGTATGGATGTGGGTATGCAAAACCCCCAGCCACTATAGTCCCTCATGATGGTGTTCCGATTTTGTTTGTGGCCCCCACCCCCATCAAAGTTGTCCATCCCTGCTCTAGAGTCCAGACACTTGTAGATCAGAAAGAGTTGGCCTCTACAGTGCATGTTAGTCTTCTGTATAATATCCAGGGACACCATATAATAGCTATTTCTTTCTAAATGTTCACCATAGTGTCCCTTTAACACATTTGGCAGAGGTCAGTAAGGTCACAGGACACTCATTTAGATAATTCATCATTTCAGTCCTGAAATTGTTTTTTGCTTAGTTCTATTATGATCAATGACAGAAAGGATTATCCTCTCAAAGTTGATCTAGTTATTAAAATAGATTTTAATTATATAGTTATTACAATGAATTTTGTTCTTACTGCACATTACACCTTTTTAGCAGTTTGTCTCCTGACCACTAGACACAACTGATTCCTCTATTTCTGATTGTTATGAGCGTAGTCTTCTGTAGTGTGAAAAAGGAAGCCAGGGTTTCTACTCCTACTACTTACGCTCCACTCTGGACCTGCATGGATCCGATCTCGTTGTTGCCCCAGCCCATGGCCTGCAGGGAGGGGTAGTCATCGTTCATCTCCCACTGCTTGCCAATGAAGTTCTCCCTTTCAAACACCACAATCTTGGACTCCTTATGGTTCTATGCAGTTCAGAGAGAGGAGTGGGAAATTTCATGTTACATTTAACCTGTTTCTCTCAGAACTATTTACAAAATATATACTGTGTAGAATTATGAGGGAAAGTAGGAAATCTTTATAAAACAGTGTTTTATTCACTTTGTTATTTGGTGCTTTCAATAACGCTGGTAGAGGCTACCAAGGATAGCTACTTGTATCTGTTAAATGTAATAATATCAGTGTCAGTAACAGTGAGTAGAGCCAGACTCTGTCAGTGTCAGTCACAAGAGCCAGAGACATGGACTGAGACCAGAACCCTGGCTTCTGTGCCAATATCAGGCCTGTGTTCCATTATCTGTACTAGCATATTATGTGAATTAATCAATGTATTGGGCATTCTAAGCGGAATTCTTCAATTAATATTGGAACGTAGCCCACAGAAGAGAGTGTCTGTCTGTCTGGCCTGGTCCGGCAGGAACAGGAAGTAGGCTTGACTAGTACACTCACGGCAGAGCAGACTGGGCGGAAGGACATCAACCTCTCAATGTGGTAGGCGTTGCTGCCGCTCCAGGACTCCCAGCGAGGGTACTCTCCACGCTCCAACACAAACTGCTGCCCAGAGAAGCTGGAGTGCTCGTACCCAACCCAGCTACACATACAGATAGATAGATAGATAGATAGATAGATAGATAGATAGATAGATAGATAGATAGATAGATAGATAGATAGATAGATAGATAGATAGACAAAGAGACATAGAGAGGATAGAGAGACAAATGGTACAGACAGACAGACAGACAGATGTTCATGTGGATAGATGCAAGGGTGGGGCAAGACTTTGTCATGTTTTCTTATTAAATTGTGTTTGTCCATGATACAGTATATGTCTATCAGTATCCCTTAGAAATGTTTGCCTGAGCAATAGTCCCCTGGCCCCTGAAGGATAACGTGTAACCTGTCAGGGAGATAAATATCCTTCAGTATGTAGATGTCTTTGTATTTTGGGGGTCTGGCTGACTTACGCTCCACACTCGACCTTCAGTGAGCGAATGTTGTCCGCGCCACACTCCATGATGTTCTGGCAGGAAGCAGTGAACTCCATACGCTTTCCCTGGAAGTTCTCCTGGTCGTAGACTGTGATCTAGAACAGAGGATATAGTGCATATTTGCAATTTTCCAAACCATTATTGATGTTTTTTCAAATGTGTTTTTAACACAACCAGTGTGTCTCTGCTAGAGAACGCACTGCTGTGTGCAAAGATTCATTTTTTCCTCCTCTTAAGACTTTTTATGAAAATGTGAAAGGTTGTGGAACGTAGTTCAATTGTTGTGGAAACATGGTAATACACAACATTGACTCACCTTCCATGGTCCCATTGGGTTAGGAGTAGTCAGCGCCATGTTTGATATCTCAGTAAAAATTGACCTGCAGTGCAGAAAGCACACAGTCATGCAGAGTCACATTTCTGTTTGGTCTTACAGGGAGACCAGGGCTGACATGACTAAACCACCATGAGCCTCATCTCCAGTCAGCTCGAGCTCTTGCATCAGTCTGTGCCCAGCAGCTAATGCCCAAATATATTAATGTTATGGTTATGCTCATGTGGTAGGGACTATAGACTATGCTAGAGACAAACCCAAACAAAGCACTGCCCTGTGCTTTTGCTGATGATAATACAATGCACATAAGGGTGAGGGAGGAGAGGCACACCACAAAAACAGCTAGCTAAAGCCAGAGCGTTGATAGAAAGCAGGACACAGATACTAATCGAGAAGTGCAAATACCATAGTATAATACTGAAACTCCTCTTCAATACATAGGTCTGGTATCTAGCGTTGGTATGTAATACCACAAACAAAGTAGTACAATGCAAAGCATCCATCCACATTTCTGAATGACATGTGATAATGATGTTGTGCTTTATTAGTTGCTATAAATTCTACATGGTGAACCATTGTATCATGTGCCTGTAAGTCATGCAATTGTTACACTCTGAGTGTGTAATGTAAACTATGCTGTTGATGGCGTCACAGCATACATACAGTAGCATTCTAGTGTGATGCATGATGTTGACAGTGATGACGATTGGTGTGTCCATTTAGAGTATGTATGTGTTTCCTATGTGTTTGTGAGCATATGACCCTTTCTATACATTCCCAAGACTCAGCAGAAAACAGTAAAGGAAAAAACAGGACAATGGACAATGTAAATGGACAACAATGCTGGCAAAAGGCTATAGGCTGAACGGTCTAAAAATGGAGGGCTTACCTGACCTACCCCAAAAAATAGCTGTGTAGCGCTCACGGGGGGCTCCACAAAACGATGTCCTGGCCCCTGAGTAAACGGACCTATTTATACACAGTGGTGGTGAATGGAGCCCAGGCCTGCAGGACGGGCTAGGAGTCAGCACATTACTGGGCCCTCCATTGTTCCATACTGAGCCACAGGGCTTTAGGCTCTCTAAATCCACGGTGTGTTGGTGTACTGGTCTGGACGCAGGGCACCGTGCCCAGTGCCGATTAGCACAAGCCCCTGGACAACTGTCCGGACCCCATGATTATACAGACATAGACTACACCCAGTCCTGGCCCAGCCCTGCCCTGGTCATAGCCCAGCCCCTAACCCACGACATGCTTGCAGTAGTTAATGTATATGATGTTGAGGAAAAAGATAGGGAGACACGTCAGAAGGAGGATGTACCAAAAATCTAACCATTTAAAAATGTGTTTTGGTCAATATTGAACATAATGTTATTGTAATGCTGTGAACATAACCATCAGATTAAAATCATCCATCAATAAAAACACATAAAAAAATCTCAGCTATACCCTATCAGATGTTCTGAGGCACCTATGACTTACACTTACACTCTCATGATAAGTGATATTAAGTTTTATAATTAAAGAAAACAAGTGTGCTCAACAAACTAACAAGATCTCCAGTGAACCAAGAATTTCATACTCACTGACAGCGCTCTTCAGAAGCCCTTCCTAAATAAAAAAAATACTATAGTATACTATGGTATAAATACTATAGTATTCACTTTAGTGTTTTTGCTGACTTTCCTGCAGTATTTTTTTTACCAGGTAAGTTGACTTTGAACACATCCTCATCTACAGAAACAACCTGGGGAAAATAAGTTACAGGGGAGAGGAGGGGGATGAATGAGCCAATTGGAAGCTGGGGATGATTAGGTGGCCATGATGGTTTGAGGGCCAGATTGGGAATTTAACCAGAACACCAGGGTTAACACCCCTACTCTTACAATAAGTGCCATGGGATCTTTAGTGACCACAGAGAGTCAGGACACCCATTTAACGTCCCATTCGAAAGAAAGCACTCTACACAGGGCAATGTCCCCAATCACTGCCCTGGGGCATTGGATTTTTTTTTTTTTTTTTTTGACCAGAAGAAAGACTGTCTCCTACTCGCCCTCCAACATCTCTTCCAGCAACATCTGGTCACCCATCCAGGATCAACGCTGTTTTGCTTGAGAGGCAAGCCAAAAGTCGGATGCAGGATGGTATGCTTCTGGCTCCATTCACAGTTGTGAGGACAGACGCTGGGAGATGAGAAGCAAGTACAGGGAGTGAACATTTAATGAATATCGGATATGAAACGAAACAAGGACAGCATCTGGACAAGGGAAACATAACAAAAATAATGCTGACACGGGGATGAAACTGAGGAACAGACAGACATAGGGAAGGCAATCAAAACCATGCGCCAGAGAGGGGGAGTGGGAGCAGGCGTGACAGTACCCCCCCCTAGGGGCCCCCACCTGGGCGAGCCTGACAGGCCGGCCGTGGCGTGGGAGCCGAACGAACCGGCGAGGCATGGAAGCCCGTCGAGCCGAATAAGGCGTGGGAGCCCGACGAGCCGGCTGAGGCATGGAAGTCTGACGAGCCAGCTGATGCATCCCAGGTTCCTTTGGACCCAGACCCGACGTCGCCAACCAAAACAAAAAAACTCCCTGGTGCTTCCAATATGGTGTCAGCATTCTGTGAGGACAGACGCTGGAAGATGAGAAGCAAGTACAGGTTGTGAACATGTAATGAATAACGGACATGAAACGAATCAAGGACAGCGTCTGGACAAGGGAAACATAACGGCAATAATGCTGACACGGGGATGAAACTGAGGAACAGACAGATATAGGGGAGGCAATCAAAACCGTGATGGAGTACATGTGAGTCCAATGTAGCGCTAATGCACATAACGATGGTGACAGGTGTGTGTAATGAAGGCCAACCTGGCGCCCTCGAGCGCCAGAGAGGGGGAGCGGGAGCAGATGTGACAACTGTAGTGTTTTTGCTAACAAAACAGTACAGTGAATACTGTAGTAAAAAAAAAATTCATGTAGTGTTTTTGAAGATTGTAGTATACTGTAGTATTTACTGTAGTGTGTTTGATGACTGTAGTACACTATGGTATTTACTGTAGTATTTTTGCAGACATTACTGTAGTATTTACTGTAGTGTTTTGTTTTATTATCTTTAACATGGAAGTGCAGGCTTTCTCCTTGAGGAAACGTACTGGAGAAATACTAAAAGAGAAAATGTTCCTTAAAGGGTAACTCTCAACCACAATTTCATCCTTCATCCTTCAAATTAAATCAAAAAGCATTCAGATGAGAAGTTGTGGGTGGGGGGAATTGTTCATAAATTCTCCTAACCCTAAACGTAACCCTTTAACCTAACTCCTAAACTTAATCCTAACCTTAACCCTAACCCCTAGCCTAGCTAACGTTAGCAGCTAGCTAATGTTAGCCACCTAGCTAGAATTCTTAACATAACACACGTTTTGCGAATTCGTAACATATTGTATGCTTTGCATATTCATCACATATAATATGAATTGTAATTCGTAACATATCATATGAAATGGGTAATGGACGTCCACAAATTAATACATACCATAGTAAGCCTTGAGGTGGTACAACCCAGCACATCTAGAAGGGAGAGTATTTCATACTGAACACCTCCCTTTTGGTGACATAGAGGCACCATCACGATTTCAATGGTAGAGTTTAACCGTATGGGCTTCATCTCAATCCAGCGCATCCACATCTGCGGTGGAAGGTGGTCGACCTACAGCCATGTTTGTCAGACCATGAGACATCCCGAAAATCGAACCGTTTGGGCTAGAAACTAATATGACTCCATAAGTGTCACCGACTCGTCTGAAGGTAACCCATACAAATGAATGGAAGTACAGTATTATGATAAATGTTTTCCTGTCTTTATTCCCATTTTTGAACGTGTTATTCAATGCCCCCCCAACGGCTTAGACTTTTAGAGTATATTAAGCATCATTATCAATAAGCCCTATTTTTACCCTTATCCACTTGACCACTTATCTTGATATGATATACTGTAGCTATTATATAATGTGACACCTTTAGCAAACATGCTTTCTTCACCATACTGTACCTGATGATTTCCACTTAGGCCAGGCAAATAATATGTTATGCCTCCAGCAGACCGGTTCTGCCTGTTTCACTGTAAAACATTCTAGAATTGTAAAATGACATAGGTGTCAAGTCCTTTTGCTGTGTTCCTCTCACTGTAAAAGATGTTAGCAGTCTGGCAGACACTACCGTCCTGTTGAGAGGTCCCACACTATAGCAGAAAACAAAACCTAACACCTAACTGTTTGTGTGTGTGTGTGTGTGTGTGTGTGTGTGTGTGTGTGTGTGTGTGTGTGTGTGTGTGTGTGTGTGTGTGTGTGTGTGTGTGTGTGTGTGTGTGTGTGTGTGTGTGTGTGTGTGTGTGTGTGTGTGTGTGTGTGTGTGTGTGTGTGTGTGTGTGTGTGTGTGTGTGTGTGTGTGTGCCTGCATCCCGGTTCTACACACAATAGGTCAGCACATTGCTTGCTCAGAGAGAGAGAGAGAGAGAGAGAGAGAGAGAGAGAGAGAGAGAGAGAGAGAGAGAGAGAGAGAGAGAGAGAGTAGTTGGGTACATTCTGCTGATGATGGTGGCTGTGTGTCCAGGACCCCACAGTAGCGCAGGACAACAAAGCGAGCAGCCGACTCAGCACGGCTCGGTGGAGATCCGCATACATGACCCCTGACCCGCCCTCCGCACCTAAAGAGAACCCCGCTCATCCAATGACGAGGTGGGATCCCGGCCCAATAGTCGGCGTGGGGATGTAAATGTATATATATCCCTACTCTGGGGGCCTGATTCCAACTCTTAGGCTTATCCATCTGGATGTCCATTCCTCCCTTGCACCTGACAAGCAGCCACTTGGTGAGATTCACACTCAGGGAAGGGGGTTGTGAGCGAGAGAGATGGGGGGGCAAAGGTGGGCTCTCTTCGTCCCTTGACCTAAATCAGGAACTGTCAAGAAGTTTTTTACTTCAATTAACTCTGGGATATACTCTATCTTATATCAAGAGAGCGATGTTTTGTGGGGAAATGGCAGTCAGTGAGATGCGAGGCCATGTTTGATTGTGATCTCCTTTCAGCTCAGTAATACGACATGACAAGCCTCCCGGCATCTGGCAGATGAAAGTGTGCTCACTGCCACTGAATTTAGTAATTGTAAGAAAAGTATGCTTGAACAAGTTGTTTAAAAAGGATCTTTGGAGATTGTATTTTTTCACAGAGCAATTGCTATTTACGGAATAGATATAATATTTAGTGGGGGTAAATTGTGCAGGCAAGTCTCTTAGAACAGGCTTTAACATCAAAATGTGTTTTGGAGTAAAGATAATGAGAGACAAAAATCCTCTAAACCAGTATAGATTAAATACTTGAGTGACAAGATAAAAGTAGATTATGTTTGTATTAACAGTTTGGGTGGAGAAGTGCGTTTTAATATGGATTTTTGTCAAAAGACGAGTATTGAAATTTGGTTGGTATTTTTTTCTCTGGTGGGAAACATTCTGCTTTGCAATCTCTCATTGATATATATTCAGCTGTACAGATATATGATGCTAGGGGCCGGGGGCCTGTTGAATAGATACACAGCTGGGGGGTGGGTTGCAAGTAGCTTAGTGTTTAAGGGCATTGTGCCATTAACCGAATGGTTGCTGGTTTGAATCTCTGAGCCAACTATGTGAAAAATCTGTTGATGTTCCCTTGAGCAAAGCACTTAACCCTAATTGCTCATGGAAGTTTCTCTGGATAAGGGTGTCTGCCAAATGACCAAAATGAGTGTCACAATATGGATGTCAAATGAAGTTGTTTTTCCAAGAGGCTTGGCTTTAACCTCTCTCCCTCTTTATTTCTCTCAATCTCTTCCTGTTCGGCCACAGATTCGACCATGTCCCACTCTGGAGCCCAGGGCAGCATTGGGAGCCACCCAGCCATGGGACTGCATGCCCACAAAGTAGGTCTTCACATTGTTTTTTACAAACTACTCTAATAATGCAATCTCTAGCCAAGATACTGATATCCATATCAAATCATTAACAGTGTTATATTATAACTTATTACAGTAAATAACCATTCTGTGATATTGTCTATCTTTTCAGATGTACCTGTTTGAGTTTGAGAACTTCCAGGGTCGTATGATGGAGTGCATCACTGAGTGCCGTAACCTGTGTGAGAAGGGCTTCGAGAAGATCGGCTCCATCAGGGTGGAGTGTGGACCGTACGTCATGCCTCACTGCATCTGTTTACATACAAGATAGAAACTATTCCGTGGGATTCATACACTATATATACAAAAGTATTTGGACACCACTTCAAATTAGTATATTTGACTATTTCAGCCACACCCGTTGCTGACAGGTATATAAAATCGAGGACACCGCCATGCAATCTCCATAAACAAACATTGGCAGTAGAATGGCCTTACTGAAGAGCTCAGTGACATTCAACATGGCAATGCCAAGCATCAGCTGGAGTGGTGTAAAGCTCGCCACCATTTGACTGGAGCAGTGGAAATGTGTTTTCTGGAGTGATTAATCACTCTTCACCATCTGACAGTCCAACGGACAAATCTGGGTTTGGTGGATGCCAGGAGAACACTACCTGCCCGAATGCATTGTGCCAACTGTAAAGTTTGGTGGAGAAGGAATAATGGTCTGGGGCTGTTTTTCATTATATTTCGGGCTAGGCCCCTTAGTTCCAGTGAAGGGAAATCTTAATGATACTGCATACAATGACATTCTAGACGATTCTGTGCTTCCAACTGTGTGGCAACAGTTTGGGGAATGCCCTTTCCTGTTTCAGCAACTGCACTAATGCTCTTGTGGCTGAATGGAAGCAAGTCCCCACAGCAATGTTCCAAAATCTAATGGAAAGCCTTCCCAGAAGAGTGGAGGCTGTTATAGCAGCAAAGGGGGGACCAACTCCATGTTAATGCCCATTATTTTGGAATGAGATTTTCAGTGAGCAGGTGTCCATATACTTTTGGTAATGTAGTGTATTATTTGAGAACTTAGAGTAAAGTTGTTAGCTGTAGCGTGTCCAGAAGAAAGCTTGCAGAATCATTCTTAGCGGGTTGTACACCAGCTACCTCGAAACCCTCAGAATCATATCATAGAAGATGGGATCTGATCTGCCAGACATTTGCTAAATCCCTGCAGAATTCCCAGTTTGCAGACCTGGTCCCCCCTACCAGATAGCAGATTACTGGATGGGCAACCTGCAACAGCCACAAACGGAACACTCCCATGACACGCACAGGCCACTATCAGGACTCTCCCATTCCATACTTCACTAAACTGATCAATGCACACACCATATAGCCCAGGGGCCTTAGAAATGCCTTCCAAAGAACTCTAAAGATGCCTTTTGTAAAGCTGCCAACTGAACCTTGTTGTTGTAGTATTGTTGTTTTGTATACAGTATATTGCCCATTTTAAGACTTTAATATATTAAGTGTTTTGCAAGTTTAGGATTTTACTATTTGATAATTATATGTGATTGATGTTATGATTGTAAATTGGTTGACAATTCAGTCTATAACTGTGAGAAACCAATAAAACCTACAACTACTATTAAAGTTATCTTAGTCCAATGAGACACCTGAAACATTGTTAATTTACAACATGCGATCTCCAGTGAATCATGACTTTTGCAATGAACATGTGACATCTAACATGATGTCGCCTAAGAACCTTGAAATCACTTAGCTATCCCTAGCCTTAAGGCTTCTGATCATGTTTATGAGAGAGTTGTGTTAATTCAGTATAAGTGTGTTATAGTTGTGCTGTAACACTTTTATAATGTCCCCATACAGCTGGGTGGGCTATGAGCAGCAGAACCTGAGTGGAGAGATGTTCATGCTGGAGAAGGGAGAGTACCCCCGCTGGGATACCTGGAGCAACAGCTATAGGTGTGACCGCTTCATGTCCGTCAGGCCTGTTCGCATGGTGAGTCTATCCATTCATTAATCCATCCATCCATCACTACATCACTACATCACTACATCAATACTCTATATAATAGTCTATGTGGCTTCCCCTCCTCGTCTGGGGGCTGTGGCTGAATAAGTGGGTAAACTCTATTGCTGACATCACTCTCTCTGTCCCTCTATACCTACAGGACACCCAGGATCACAAGATATGCCTATTTGAGTGTAATAACTTTGAGGGCCGTAAGATGGAAGTTTGTGATGAGGATATCCCGAGTCTGTGGTCCTATGGCTTCCAGGACCGTGTGGCCAGCATCCAGGTCACTGGTGGAACGTGAGTTGACACATTAACTTATCAATCAATCTACCCATCCATTTGATTTAAGGCGTTGTTAACTTCCATTAACTCTCTCATTTTCTCCATCCATCTCCCTGGGTGACAGTTGGGTTGGCTATCAGTACCCCGGTTACCGTGGCTACCAGTACGTGTTCGAGTGCGCCGTCTTCAAGCATTGGAGCGAGTGGGGCGCCCACCATCCCCAGATCCAGTCCATCCGTAGAGTGAGGGACATGCAGACACATCGCAGAGGCTGCTTTGAGTGGACCGTCTAGATGGGGCCAGGCAGGCGACGGGTTGTGGGCCAGCAAGACAGAGGGGAAGGGGTCTGGCTAGCCCTGGAGCTAACCATTCCAGAGTCTGGAGTTCCATCTTGGATCTCCACACAGCCAACATAAGCTAACAGCTAATAACATAACATCACTGGCTCCATCTCAATCACTTACTAGTTGTAACATTCAGGGTGTGTGTACTGTATTGCACAATCGCTGAATGAAGACATTGCCACCTACTGGGAAAAGGTTGTTACTGCAGTTCACCTGCAGCTGACTTCCACAATGCCTGAATATAATAATACTGGTGAAACTGATAGCTGTACTCTCTGTTCCAAGACCTGATAGAATTATAGCATGAGAAGATTTATGATGGGGATTTTAATGGGGGAAAGGGAATTAGTTAACAAAGATTTTAAGAAGTTATATAGCTTCATTAGTTTGTGTTCACTAGTTTGTTTCCATATCTGCAAACCCATTGATTTTATACATCTTACTTGTTTCTTAGCTATATACCAAATGATGCCAAATAAGCCTGTTCATTACAATGCTCTACCCTCCTGCAATCTGTGAATGATTTTAGAGAGTAGAGATACCAGACACTCCACTCAAGCCAGTCCCTAAACTACCATGGACAGCTGCCAGCTCTGCGCTCTGTCCGTGCCCTACAGTGACCTCAATCATCCACAGGGAGACACTGTTTACCAATGTACTCTCCCCATGGCCACCATCTAGTCTAGGGATTCCACCTCAACCATAATGTCCCTAATGACATTCTACCTTCAAGGCTTCAAAGCTATGCCCATGACCCACTCGGTCGAGGGCAGTGAAGCTTTCCAATGACCCACTCTATCCAGGGCAGTGACGCTATGCTCACGACCCACTCAGTCTAGGGTAACAGACTCAGTTTAAGGCAGTGAGGCTGTCTGAAGGAGGAAGTGAGCTAGGGGGTATGATTGGGAGACAGGCTGCTGTAGACTACCTGGTAGTGTTTTTCTAGACATGCCAACCTTTTGGGAGACCCCTCCCCCTCTTACTGATGGGGTTGCAGAGGAGTGTTGTTATATACACTATATATTTCTCAGGGATGCTGGCATCTGGAAATAAACTTTCCAATAAAAAAAACAAAGTGAAATTGATAAAGCTTCCTAACCTCTGTGCTGGACATGCAGTCAGTGGCTCATGTCAAGTTGCTTGTTTGACTTTTTGTTCTCTTGTGTGTTTTATGATTGTCTGTGGTGTTTGTCCCACATTTTAATCTAAACCATCCTGAACATTCAAACAATTATTGTACTCAATATAGATATCCTCACAAAGGCAATCCTGCATCAACATCAACAAATTGTCACCATGTCATGTTCATGCAATCAGACAAATAGACAAATAGTCCATGAGTTTTCCCATTGGGAATTTACCATATGACAAACAATGTAAGTATACAACAAGTTATTTCTCGCTTATACCCTTTAATCATATATAATTGGAATGCTTATTCACAGACACATTTTCAGAAAGTTCAGGTCAACAGAAATTTGACCCCTGACCTCTAGGGTACATATCAGAATGAATTACCTGTATAAATTGCTTTAATTTTTTTTTTTTTACCTTTATTTAACCAGGCAAATCAGTCATCAATGACGGCCTGGGAACAGTGGGTTAACTGCCTGTTCAGGGGCAGAACGACAGATTTGTACCTTGTCAGCTCAGGGGTTTGAACTCGCAACCTTCTGGTTACTAGTCCAACGCTCTAACCACTAGGCTACGCTGCCGCCCCGGAACCCTGATACATTTCAAACTTTGTTTGACAAGTGGTTCTGAAAGGCCATGAAATTACCATTCAAATTATATATAATATAACCAACTTTGAAAGAATCAGCTGCAACTATTGTTTAAATATTGCCTATATTGTGCCATTGACATTAGAATCTTGGAAGCTTCGCCATAGAATTCCATGAAATGGGGCAGCTACACTACAGGTCAAAAGTTTAGAACACCTACTCATTCAAGGGTTTTTCTTTATTTTTACTGTTTTCTACATGGTAGAATAATAATGAAGACATCAAAACTATGAAATAACACATATGGAATCATGTAGTAACCAAAACAGTGTTAAACAAATCAAAATATATTTTATATTTCAGATTCTTCAAAGTAGCCACCATTTTCCTTGATGACAACTTTGCACACTGTAAGCATTCTCTCAACCAGCTTCACCTGGAATGCTTTTCCAACAGTCTTGAAGGAGTTAGCACATATGCTGAGCACTTGTTGGCTGATTTTCCTTCACTCTGCGGTCTAACTCATCCCAAACCATCTCAATTTGGTTTAGGTCGGGGGATTGTGAAGGCCAGGTCATCTGATGCAGCACTCCATCACTCTCCTTCTTGGTAAAATAACCATTACACAGTCTGAAGGTGTGTTGTGTCATTGTCCGGTTGAAAAACAAATTATAGTCTCACTAAGCCCAAAACAGATGGGAGGGCGTATTGCTGCAGAATGCTGTGGCAGCCATGCTGGTTAAGTGTGCCTTGAATTCTAAATAAATCACAGACAGTGTCACCAGCAAAGCACCCCAACACCATTACACCTCCTTCTCCATGCTTCACGGTGGGGAATACACATGCGGAGATCATCTGTTCATCCACACCACGTCTCACAAAGACACGGTCGGTTGGAACCAAAAATCTCCCATTTGGACTCATCAGACCAAAGGACACATTTCCACTGATTTAATGTCCATTGCTTGTGTTTCTTGGCCCAAGCAAGTCTCTTCTTGTTATTGGTGTTCTTTAGTAGTGGTTTCTTTGCAGCAATTAAACCATAAAGGCGTGATTCACACAGTATTTGGGCTGCAATTTCTGAGGCTGGTAACGCTAATGAATTCATGTGAGAGCCAGTTTCATCATAGCGCTTGATGGTTTTTGCGACTGCACTTGAAGAAACTTTCAAAGTTCTTGAAATTTTCCGTATTGACTGACCTTCATGTCTTAAAGTAATGATGGACTGTCGTTTCTCTTTGCTTATTTGAGCTGTTCTTACCATAATATGGACTTGGTCTTTTACCAAATTGGGTTATCTTCTGTATACCACGCCTTCCTTGTCACAACACAACTGATTGGCTCAAACGCATTTAAGAAGGAAATAAATTCCACAAATTAACTTTTAACATGACACACCTGTTAATTGAAATGCATTCCAGGTGACTAACTCATGAAGCTGGTTGAGAGAATGTCAAGAGTGTGCAAAGCTATCATCAAGGCAAAGGGTTGCTATTTGAAGAATATAAAATATCAAATATATTTTGATTTGTTTAACACTTTTTTTGGTTACTACATGATTCCATATGTCTTCACTATTATTCTACAATGTAGAAAATAGTTTTAAATAATAAAGAAAAGCCCTTGAATCAGTAGGTGTTGTAAAACTTTTCTCCAGTAGTGTGTGTTTTAGGATTGTAACTTTGGTGATAGAGGCACCAACTTGCACACATACAGCTAGAACAGGGTTTTACAAAGATTTGTAGATATATGGCCATCACAGAATTCACTCACTAACCCCACAGAAGCCCGTTTCCAATATGGCTACAAAAACAACTTAATGGCTTCTTACTGGACAATTCATGGTGATGTAGAATACACAACCACATGAGCCAGATATATAAGGATGTTACATTATTCACATAATTAATTATGGTAAGAATGTGCCCAAAAAGCTGTCTGAATAGTTGATTTCTGTAGATATTATAAATAACTGCAATAGTTCACCTTCAAACATGTCAAATGGATATGCACATGTGGATAGTAATGGATGTGATCCAATGAAAAGGGGACAAACCTTGACAACCTACACTGGCTAAGTGGCCGTTTTTACCGTTTCTGGGAATCGTATAATGATCATGTCATAAATCGATTGGAAGTTACAGTAACAAATATATTAGTCATAGGCTGTTCAATGCGGGAGCGCATGTACATGTGCTGGTTGGCCACAGCAGACATGCATGCAGGGTGAAAGCATTCAGCTTGTGAGAATATCTTGCTCTCAATTGAGTTGATATGTATTTGCATGAACGGCTTATGATGCTTTCGTATGAGCGCTGACGACCCACCGCATCCTCCCTTCCTCTCTCGTTCTGCATTATGTAAACCGTCATCACCACCGCACGCGCGTTCCAATCGCAAGGGCTATTCAGCCGCCGCACACAAACAGTCACGGACCGACGGGTTTACAGAACTGAGGATTTAAATTAAATACCGAGTGTGAGAGACGTTGAGCCTTGGGTGAGGGAGGGAAAGAGACTGATTTGTATCTTCCCCAGATCGGGAGGGGGAGGAGGCACGGAGAATGAGCTATTATTGTACCAGCACAGAGGCTGTGTGTAATAGCCAGGACGCACCTAACGCCAGTGCGAGGAAAGCAGCTACTAATAATACGAACCGTGGCAGCGAAGGTCTCGAGAGCAGCAGCAGCACTAGTTCACGGCAGTCGCAACCCCAACCGCTCGTGGCCATGAAAGTGAAGAAAGGCTGCAACTCGACAGATGCTGGGGTCCCGGTTACAAGTGAAGAGGAGTTGCTAAGAAACCCCGTAATATCGCCTGAGGATGTACTTGGGTTACAAAAGATCACCGAAAGTAAGTAGGCTACTAATTGGTATTACGGGTAGCTTCACAGCTACCTGAACGGTTCTGGGTGCAGCGCACCTGCTGTTGCTCTGTTGCCTGGCATGAAGCATCGGGTCCACAGCGACAACGTTACATTGTTAACGGGCAGCCATCCATCCATTTATCCATCCGCGTAGTAACATATTAGTTGCCCTAGTGCCATGTTTGTCATTTTTCAAGGGTATACTTCCAGTGCATTGGACAACGACATAGGGGGGCATTAGGCTACAGTGGGATATTTGTGGGGGTGGAAATACAGATTATATAGGCTAGTGGAATTATAGTCTAGCGACATGTATACTTGAATGTTTCTGTGTGGGCAATCTGGGCATAATAGATAATGATATAAGACAGGAGAGTAGGTTATCAGCCTCTAGCTCAGACAGGTTTAGTAGTCGGTACATAGGTATGCACACAACCCTGTGTGTGTGTGTGAGAGAGGGGGGAGCTAGAAAGAGGGATAAAGAGAGAGAAGGTTGCAGGAAGAAAAAGAGAGAGACAGAGTGTGTAAATATTCATTTTAAACCAGACAGGCAGGTATTAATGTGATTGTTCTTTCTAATGCCCCCAGTTGTCCATCATGATGAAAAAATGAAAATCGGACTTTTCCTAAATCCTTTCCCGAACCTGAAGAAAAATATATATATATGTTTTGTTGTTGTTGTATAAAACACATCCTCTCTCTGTTCCTTCTGCATTCACACTAGGCTACTGGTGACTGGTGAGCTGTAAAATACATATAATGTGGCCATCTTCATGTCAACCACCTGAGTGCATCCTGGTTCTATATCAAGTGTCTTTTGTCCTGACTGCTCCTCAGGTTAAAAGCAGTTGCGTCTGCCTCACAAAGTGTATAGCCAGGTGGCTGTTATATTGCTTTCATCAATTCGCCTTTCACATCAGTAGAGGATATACAGTACAATAGAAGGAAGGCCAGGTATACTACGGTACTACTCTGTATGCACTTGACATCTAGGCCACTTTGGAGACTTGGGATGCATCCATATTGACACTCTAGTTCTATCTTATATCACAAACTAATATCCAGTGGCGGTTGGTTATCTAGATGGTAATAAAGCCTTTATCCTTAGCCTCCATGTGCGATGAGTCATTACAATATACATACAGGCGTGTGTCTGAATGATTTGGTTACTCTCCAGAGTCTCTGCTATAAGCAAAGGGCATTTCTCATCATCCGGAGCAGTTCTCATCCCAAAAGGCACACTAGCCCGCCGACATCAGCCCTTTAATCCATGTCCCTGTCCGATAGTGTTAGCTGTTTGGTTCTGTAACCCCCAGAGGAAGAGCAGAAGAGCAGCATCGGGCTGCAGTGGCGAGATAATACAGAAATCACTGATGAAGGCTGCATAGTGGTAATCTCTGCTCTCCGATGACATGTAATCTGGATTATGTCAGAAGGAAGGGAATGTGGCGCTTCTATGACCTGATAGACTCTAGTTAATTAATGCTTCAGAGTCAAGCAGCATGCAACAAAACACTCAATGAAGAACGCATCCGGACATTTGTTTACAAGGTATATCATTTCTGATTAGAAGGCAGGTTTAGCTGATACTGTATGTGTTACATTTGCTGTGTTCACTGTCTCTGACATTGTGTTTTGGTCTCTAGCCCCCATAGCTGCAGTGTAGGATACATTCAGGAAACCATAGATCAAACGGCATTAATGGCATTTCTCTCACAAATGCTTTATGATAGCCACCTGCTATGGCATGATACTTGTTTGATTTATGATCATTGTATAGAATATCATTGTCCTCTTTTTCACCCCGTCCTTTATGACATGCAGTCGTGTTGAATTTGGTCCTATGGTTTTCCTACTCCTTTTATATCAGAATTAATGAACCAAAACAAATCTGAATTATTCAGTCGATACAAATGTTACATGTATACCAAGACTATAAAGAGATCCATTTTGTAAATGTTTTGCTGAACTGCCAGTATATGGAGGAGAAATAACCAGTGAAAGACTGAAGGAGAAAATGACAAGGCTTGCTGTGTAAATGACTTTCATGGCAGTGCTTTGGGAGGTAACTGCATCCATTTTGGGGTTGCAGGGAGACACAGTGGCTCAGAGCTGGTAAGAGACAGGCATGATGAAGAAAATAAATGTCATCTAGCCCATGAAGAGAGTGTTTTGTGAAATGAGAAATGGTTTCTTATCAGTGTACTGTATGTATGCTGCATGGGGCTCATGATATAAGGAAATGAACAGGGATCATAGGGGGCTATGTAGAAGGCACATCATGCAGTAATTTACATACACTTAGGTTGGAGTCATTAAAACTTTTTTTTCAACCACTCCACAAATTTCTTGTAAACAAACTATAGTTTTGGCAAGTCGGTTTGGACATCTACTTTGTGTATGACACAAGTAATTTTTCCAACAATTGTTTACAGATAGATTATTTCACTTATAATTCACTGTATCACAATTCCAGTGGGTCAGAAGTTTACATACACTAAGTTGACTGTGCCTTTAAACAGCTTGGAAAATTGCAGAAAATTACATCATGGCTTTAGAAGCTTCTGATAGGATAATTGACATAATTTGAGTCAATTGGAGGTGTACCTGTGGATGTATTTCAAGTCCTATCTTCAAACTCAATGCCTCTTTGCTTGACATCATGGGAAAAACAAAAGAAATCAGCCAAGACCTCAGAAAAAAAAGTCTGATTCATCCTTGGCAGCAATTTCCAAACGCCTGGAGGTACCATGTTCATCTGTACAAACAATAGTACACAAGTATAAACACCATGGGACCACGCAGCCGTCATAACCCTCAGGAAGGAGACGCGTTCTGTCTCCTAGAGATGAACGTACTTTGGTGCGAAAAGTGCAAATCAATCCCAGAACAATAGCAAAGGACCTTGTGAAGATACTGGAGGAAACAGGTACAAAAGTATCTATATCCACAGTAAAACAAGTCCTATATCGACATAACCTGAAAGGCCGCTCAGCAAGAAAGAAGCCACTGCTCCAAAACCGCCATAAAAAAGCCAGACTACGGTTTGCAACTGCACATGGGAACAAAGATCGTACTTTTTGAAGAAATGTCCTCTGGTCTGATGAAACAAAAATAGAACTGTTTGACCATAATGACTATCGTTATGTTTGGAGGAAAAAGGGGGAGGCTTGCAAGCCGAAGAACACCATCCCAACTGTGAAGCACAGGGGTGGCAGCATCATGTTGTGTGGGTGCTTTGCTGCAGGAGGGACTGATGCACTTCACAAAATAGATGGCATCATGATGTAGGAAAATTATGTGGATATATTGAAGCAACATCTCAAGACATCAGTCAGGAAGTTAAAGCTTGGTCACAAATGGGTCTTCCAAATGGACAATGACCCCAAGCATACTTCCAAAGTTGTGACAAAATGGCTTAAGGACAACAAAGTCAAGGTATTGGAGTGGCCATCACAAAGCCATGACCTCAATCCTATAGAACATTTTTGGGCAGAACTGAAAAATCTTGTGTGAGCAAGGAGGCCTACAAACCTGACTCAGTTACACCAGCTCTGTCAGTAGGAATGGGCCAAAATTCACCCAACTTATTGTGGGAAGCTTGTGGAAGGCTACCCAAAACGTTTGACCCAAGTTAAACAATTTAAAGGCAATGCTACCAAATACTAATTGTGTGTATGTACATTTCTGACCCACTGGGAATGTGATGAAAGAAATAAAAGCTGAAATAAATCATTCTCTCTACTATTATTCTGACATTTCACATTCTTAAAATAAAGTGGTGATCCTAACTGATCTAAGACAGGGAATTTTTACAAGGATTAAATGTCAGGAATTGTGAAAATTTTAGTTTAAATGTATTTGGCTAAGGTGTATGTAAACTTCCGACTTCAACTGTAAGTATTCAGACCCTTTACTCAGTACTTTGTTGAAGCACCTTTCAGCGATTACAGCCTCAATTCTTCTTGGGTATGACGCTACAAGCTTGGCACACCTATATTTGGGGATTTTCTCCCATTCGTCTCTACAGATCCACTCAAGCTCTGTCAGGTTGAATGGGGAGAGTCGCTGCACAGCTATTTTCAAGTCTCTCCAGAAATGTTCCATCGGGTTCAAGTTCGGGCTCTAGCTGAGCCACTCAAGGACATTCAGAGACTTGTCCCAAAGCCACTCCTGCATTGTCTTGGCTGTGTTCTTAGGGTTTTTGTCCTGTTGGTAGGTGAACCTTCGCCCCTGTCTGAGGTCCTGAGTATTCTGGAGCAGGTTTTCATTAAGGATCTCTCTGTACTTCGCTCCGTTCATCTTTCCCTCGATCCTGTCTAGTCTCCCAGTCCCTGCCACTGAAAAACATCCCCACAGCATGCTTCACCACAGGGACGGTGCCATATTTCCTCCAGTATACTTATGTAAATAAAGTTTTTCTGTTTTTTTTATTTTTTTTATAAATGTGCAAACATTTCTAAATACCTGTTTTCGCTTTGCCGTTATGGGATATTGTGTGTAGATTGATGAGGATTTTTTTTTAAATGTAATTAATTTTAGAATAAGGCTGAAACGTAACAAAATGTGTAAAAATGGGAAGGGGTCTAAAACATTCCCGAATGCCCTGTATATCTGCCTCACTGTCAGAGAAAGAAGTAGTACTGCTAGGTTTTACACAGTCAATTGAATAAATAACTGCATTTTTATTAAATTAATGTACAAATGATACTGTACATTTATGAAATTGATTTTAAAAATTGAAAAACATTCAATACAGTAATATGAGATCTGTATGTAAAACATTTACATTTGATACTTATCCTGAACAACAAGTAAGTGCATTGATGTTAAGATCGCTAGGTTAGAAAACCATGTCACAGTCAAATATACAGGATACGAGCATTCCATTCCAGCTAAACAACTGACATATACAATGGCAAGAAAAAGTAGGTGAACCTTTTGGAATTACCTGGATTTCTGCATAAATTAGTCATACATTTTGATCTGATCTTCATCTTAGTCACAACAATAGACAAACACAGTGTGTTTAAAACATATTTTTGATAGGGGGCAGTATTTTCACGTCCAGATGAAAAGCGTGCCCAAAGTAAACTGCCTGTTACGCAGGCCCAGAAGCTAGGATATGCATATGCATGGTAGTATTGGATAGAAAACACTAATGTTTCTAAAACTGTTAAAATAATGTCTGTGAGTATAACAGAACTGATTTGGCAGGCGAAAACCAGAGCACAATCTATCCAGGGAAATTTATTTTTGAGGTCATTGTGTTTTCTAATGTTTTTTCTATGGGAAACTTGATTTATTAGGGCCCAGATTGCAGTTCCTATGTCTATGCCAAGAGTGTGCAAAGCTGTCATCAAGGCAAATGGTGGCTACTTTGAAGAATCTCAAATATAACATATATTTTGATTTGTTTAACACTTTTTTGGTGTTTCCATATGTGTTATTTCATCATTTTGATGTCTTCACTATTATTCTACAATGTAGAGTACACGTGAGTAGATTCTACACATGAGTATATGTGTCTAAACTTTTGATTGGCACTGTATATTTCATACTGTTATGAGTAACAATCTCTAAAGGAAACTGGAGACAGATTCACATTATCTCTTTGGCACATGCACACATCGAAAAGATACATTTTTGACATTTGATGTGGCTAGTTCACACAATCTTGGATGTCATCCTATTACTCAAATGTAGTCAGGTGGCCGACTTTGTTGTGATAGTATTAGTCATAATTGCTTCGGATTGTTCACCAGGGAGAATCCGTCCTCAGGAATAGCTCATTCCACTCTAGTCAGTCAATACTAACCCAACTGGCTTTTGGCACGCAGGAAGTGTCTCACCACACAAGCAATTGCTTGAATATAGACCGCCACTCTTGAAAGATCATCCTAGGTAGCTAAACAATAGAACAACAGGCTTTTGGCAGGCGGACTGGGCTGCTCTTTGTGTGTGGGGTGAAGTGGGGAACCAGTTTGTATACTGGCAGGTCTCTGTCTCACCACATCAGATTCAGACAGACTGAATACAGGCCATTTCAATCAGTTGTCCTTAGGTGACATAATGAGATGCTAAATATAGAATTATAGCATTTTTTCTCACACCTATTGACTTCTTTCTGTAGTTGTCGAGCCACATCAAAAAGGAACAGTACTATGCTCTATATTAGATATTGCTTGTTATTTATTACACCTACTCACCTTGTTGTCCAGTCCTCACCTTGTTGTCCAGTCCTCACCTCGTTGTCCAGTCCTCACCTCGTTGTCCAGTCCTCACCTCGTTGTCCAGTCCTCACCTCGTTGTCCAGTCCTCACCTTGTTGTCCAGTCCTCACCTCGTTGTCCAGTCCTCACCTCGTTGTCCAGTCCTCACCTCGTTGTCCAGTCCTCACCTCGTTGTCCAGTCCTCACCTCGTTGTCCAGTCCTCACCTCGTTGTCCAGTCCTCACCTCGTTGTCCAGTCCTCACCTCGTTGTCCAGTCCTCACCTCGTTGTCCAGTCCTCACCTCAGTTGTCCAGTCCTCACCTCGTTGTCCAGTCCTCACCTCGTTGTGTCCAGTCCTCACCCTCCAGTCCTCACCTGTCCAGTCCTCACCTCGTTGTCCAGTCCTCACCTCGTTGTCCAGTCCTCACCTCGTTGTCCAGTCCTCACCTCGTTGTCCAGTCCTCACCTTGTTGTCCAGTCCTCACCTTGTTGTCCAGTCCTCACCTCGTTGTCCAGTCCTCACCTCACCGTTGTCCAGTCCAGTCCTCACCCTCCAGTCCTCTCGTTGTCCAGTCCTCACCTTGTTGTCCAGTCCTCACCTCGTTGTCCAGTCCTCATCTCGTTGTCCAGTCCTCACCGTTGTCCAGTCCTCACCTTGTTGTCCAGTCCTCACCTCGTTGTCCAGTCCTCACCTCACCGTTGTCCAGTCCTCACCTCGTTGTCCAGTCCTCACCTCGTTGTCCAGTCCTCACCTCGTTGTCCAGTCCTCACCTCGTTGTCCAGTCCTCACCTCGTTGTCCAGTCCTCCGTTGTCCAGTCCTCACCTTGTTGTCCAGTCCTCACCTCGTTGTCCAGTCCTCACCTCGTTGTCCAGTCCTCACCTTGTTGTCCAGTCCTCAAGTCGTTGTCCAGTCCTCACCTTGTTGTCCAGTCCTCACCTCGTTGTCCAGTCCTCATCTCGTTGTCCAGTCCTCACCTCGTTGTCCAGTCCTCACCTCGTTGTCCAGTCCTCACCTTGTTGTCCAGTCCTCACCTCGTTGTCCAGTCCTCACCTCGTTGTCCAGTCCTCACCTCGTTGTCCAGTCCTCACCTCGTTGTCCAGTCCTCACCTCGTTGTCCAGTCCTCATCACTCATTGTATGTGTTTATTTGTCTGCAGTGTAATTGTCTTTTCTTCAAATGAGCATATGAAAGACATTACTGTAAGTGTATTAATGCAAGTATATTAACTCTCCAGTAATTAATCACTTATTCAGTAAGTCCAACCCACTTCATGTCCAGCTCCTATACAGTCTCTCGGTGTCTCCATCTATCACAGAGACATTGACTTAAAGCCAGGGAAACACTTCATCACTGCCTATCTGATAAACAACAACCTTTCTCTCTAACTGTATTTTCCCCCTGACTGTATTTACAGTCTCTGGACTTGACTGTCACCACAATTGCTGGAGCTTTAATTAAAATTGATCTGTGTGGCCGGCCTAATTTAAATCTGCTCTTTGCATCTGTCACAAGGTAAGCTACTGTTCTATGGGGGCCATTCATCTGATGTCAATGGGCAGGAGAGTCCTCTTTTATTCTCCTCTCCCCTGTCCTCTCTTCTCCTGTCCCGTGCTTTTCTCTCTTCTCCTCTCTTCTAGTTTTTGGAGGTGGATAGATGACTTGTGGTGAGGATTTTGTTCCTCACTTGGGTCAAAGCAACTCCAATCTGATTAAACAAGTGTTATCTATAGTATAACAAAGCAGTTGCCTGTTGATTTGAAGGTTAACAATTAACGCAAGTCATTGACTGTCAATGTTTTTCATTTGCTGTGAAAGGCCTAAGTGATACAAAATGTATTATCTATTGAGTGGCACATTGGGGTATTGAGAATGCACCATTCCTTGTTGAAAGCAGCAAGCCATTGACTCATTGTCATCTGATGTGTGTGTGCACGTGCGGGCTGGACTCCTTTGGTCAGGGACACACAACCCTCGGCCCTATGGCTGTATCCAGCCCACCATGACATTTCCAAGTGGCCCTCAACTTTATGTATTACAAAAGCAAAACCCCCCCAAAATAATTCAGAATTAAAATAATGATTAATCTGCCTAGTAGAAGATACAGTGGTAAAAACATGTATTACAAAGCCTTTATTGTCGGACAGACTGTTGTTATACCAGTCTGATGATATGTGTTACTATGATGCAGGTCTGAAAAAAGGTTCACATGATATTTGAATGTATCTATGCCTTAAGTGCTGGGGTAGGGAAGTCTGTTTCCAGACAGACCGGTAAACTCAGTATGCCACATAGTGGAAAGAGAGCCTGGAGGAATATATGAGCTTAGTCATACCGCTGTGTGTGTGTGTGTGTGTGTGTGTGTGTGTGTGTGTGTGTGTGTGTGTGTGTGTGTGTGTGTGTGTGTGTGTGTGTGTGTGTGTGTGTGTGTGTGTGTGTGTGTGTGTGTGTGTGTGTGTGTGTGTCTGTGTGTGTGTGTGTGTGTGTGTGTGTGTGTGTGTGTGTGTGTGTGTGTGTGTGTGTGTGTGTGTGTGTGTTCACCCTCTGAATGGGATGACGTGATGAACTGAGACGATTCGCATTGAAGCTAATACAGCCCTACGGTACAATAACACATAACAGACAAGTCTTTCTATATTACCCAGCCATGTTCATTTAATTTTCCTCCATTCTTTGTGACGTTTGGCACAGAATCCTATCAACATAGAGCAGAGTTTAAAATGGCCGCCGGCCTTTTCTTTCTCAACTGGTAGCAGTGTGACCCTGGGGGCCAGTGAAGTACTGTAGTGGTAGATGGTAGATATCAGAGGAAAGCTGTCAGAGAGATGTGCTACTGCAGTGTAACTGGAGCTTCCTGGGCTTTGTTTATTTTGCCTATGGCCCTAAAACATGGCTCCAACTAGGTCTACATGGCCAAGCTGCAAAGTCAAACTTGGCTATAATGTGACAGTTGTTTTGCCCTACAATATGCTTATTGTAAGCCTAAGGGTAGGGTCAGAGCCTTTCTTTTGATCCTCCACTTCCTAGTATGTGTTTGTGCTTGCTCCTGGTTGGCTGAAGCAGTGTATTAACCTGTAGCAGCCTATACTGTGGCCTCTAAAGCTCCGCCTCTGATCAAATGGATTTCATTCTCAAAGTTCTAAAGCAGATGAATAAAGGACGATGTAACTTATTTCTAAATGTTTCACCCCCTTCCTCAGCTTGTTCTGGGGGTGAGGGATTGACTGCTAAATACAAGCCTGATGTAGGTCCTCAAATTATGACCAGTAAACAAACTGCTTTCATCAAAACACCATAGGAAGGTTTGTTAGAATCAAAACAAAATGATAGACATTTTCTATCACTTAGTAGGTCTACCTTGTGTGTGTTTAAAATAGGCCTATTTTTATAGTCAACATCTTACCGTCACATATTGTTGTTATAGGCTACTGTAGACACAGTTGTTCCACTTCCTCCATCTTTTTTGAAGTGGAACACAGTTAACTGTCTGTTGAAGATGTGTGTGTGTGTGTGTGTGTGTGTGTGTGTGTGTGTGTGTGTGTGTGTGTGTGTGTGTGTGTGTGTGTGTGTGTGTGTGTGTGTGTGTGTGTGTGTGTGTGTGTGTGTGTGTGTGTGTGTGTGTGTGTGTGTGTGTGTGTGTGTGTGTGTGTGTGTGTGTGTGTGCGTGCGTGAGATAGTGTAGGTGTGTTTGTGTTGGGGTCCATTTGGAATGCATTTATTTTTATAGATGTGGCAATCGATTGGTTACCCTAGTGTGTGTGGTTAGCATGATGTAGCGCCTAGGACAACAGAACATTGTGTTCACTCACAGGGCTTGTGAACAGAGCTAGTGTGTTCTGCACCGCAACCACACAGCAACACTTCTCTCACAGCCAATTGCAGCTCAAATTCAGACATTAATGCCTCGATCACACCGACAGCTTCATTGCGTTTTAGTACACCAGAAGTACATTCATTTCCAATGGAATGTTGTTATTTGACTTACAGCATTGCGTTGCAGAGGCAGTTGCAGTGCGTTCTGTGTGGTGCAAACGTTGGATTTATCAAACGTATGAGTCAAACTGTATGTGTAGACGGCTTGACAAAAATGGTAGCAGAGGGTGAATGTTGGCCTTTTGTTGCACACATATTCAGATGATGCTGCGTACCATTTTGCGCAATGACACTATCAGGGTGATTAACGTGTAAACCCTCCTGATACCTCTCCCCAAGACCATTATGCACACAAACAGACACAAGCTCTCTCACTCATGCCCTTTAAAAAATCAAGCTGCTTTTTCACTCTGACCGAACGGCAGACCGAGCGGGGGCTGAGGAGGAAGATAAGAGGAGGGAGGAAATCTAATCTGCATTCAGCTGTTAAATAAAAACACAACCTTTCAATAAACCTCACAGCCAGCCAGCCAATCAACTCACAGTCAGCCAGGCTGCAAGCCAGTAGCCTACAGGCAGCATATTTAAGACATGTTGTGTGAAGAAGCATAATAAAAAGCCTATTACTATCAACCTGAAATGAACAGCCATTTAAAATGTAGATTTGTTCCTGTGGGAGACTGTCAAATGTTTTCAACATGTCCTGTGAACAGATGTCCTTGGGTATTTTATGGGCCATATTTTATTTCTTCTATTTAATAGCCTAATAACATGACTTAATTATCCACATTGATTGACAGCTCGATTCAAATCAAAATAAAGAAAAAGGTAGATGTGAACAAAGCTTGTGTCTGAAAAGTCTTCTAACTCCTCCTGGCTAATCTGGGGATTAGGAGCTATAAATGGCTGCCAGTCGCTTGCTGATGATGAATGCCATAAACAGACATCTTGTGTCAAAACAGGTCCATTTCTATAAGAACTATATATGGCCATCGCTTGCTGTTGATGAATGCCACGAACGACCATCTTGTGTCAAAACAGGTCCGTTCTGTAAGAACAGCATGACTCAAGACTGAGTCTAATTTTACTCCTCTGCAATACTTCGGTGAGCTTTGAAGCACTAGAGGCAAGAAATGCAGATCACTGTCAGCCCATGCTGTTGTGTGTCCAGTTTTGGAATAACCTGAGGCTCTATCATATCCTGTAGCCTTGTCGTCTACTGTGTATGAATATAAGGACTGTACATAAAGCATAGAACCTGCATAAAACCCACATTCCCATTATGTGGAGTTCATGTCAATGTACCATGTTGTATGTTGACACATCTGTTCCGAGACATATCTGAAGGTGTTGTGCATCACTCTGTAATGTATTACAGGCAGAAAGAAGCCTTTTGAGTCATTTTGTCAGACACTCTTATCCAGAGCGACTTACAGGAGCAATTAGGGTTAAGTTGCTCAAGGGCACAGACCGATTTTATCAGCTCAGGGATTCAAACCAGCAGCCTTTTGGTTACTGGCCCAACACTCTTAACCACTAGGCTACCTCCCGTTAAGTACCAGACAGAGAAAGACACACGGCCACGCGGAGACACACGCACGGACACACGCGTCCGTACACACACACTCGCACACACTCACAGCAGGAGGCCCAGTGGTCTGACACCACTTTATCAGATCACTGTAATGTAGCATTTCATCATCCCATTTCACCATCCCAGATCTGTTTGTTTTTTCATGACAACGACCATATCTATACAGCATTAACAGATCTGAGGCCAGCTGATAGCGTTTCATTACCATTTGAATGAACCCTAACATGAGTCGTTCTGCTCTGCTTTGTTTCGTTTCGTGTTTTGTTGTATTTTGTTCATGCACAGTGGGCAGGTGGAGGGGAGGAAAGGTAGAGCAGGAGGAGAGGTGGGGGGTGGGGGTGGGATGAATGGAGGGAGGGTGGAGGGAGGGGGGGGGGAGGGATGAATGGGGGAGGGTGGGGGTGGGATGAATGGAGGGAGGGGTGGGGGTGGGATGAATGGAGGGAGGGGTGGGGGGGGGGAGGGATTGGTGGGGGGTGGGATGAATGGAGGGAGGGATGGGGGAGGGATGGAGGGAGGGGGGGGGGTGGGATGGGAGGGAGGGGTGGGGGAGGGATGGAGGGAGGGGTGGGGGGTGGGATGAATGGAGGGAGGGGTGGGGGAGGGATGGAGGGGTGGGGGGGATGGAGGGAGGGGTGGGGTGGGGGGGGATGGATGGATGGAGGTGGAGCAGAAAGCTAAATGTCCTGGCACAGCATCAGAACGAGCGTTGCTAGGTGATGCTGTTAAAGGAAAAGGAAGTGAAGAGGTGTGCTCCTCTCAGGGAGAGTGAGGGAGAGAAAAAGAGGGTTAGCGAAAGAGGGAGGGAGAGAGAGAGAGGGAACCTGGGTGACGCTGACACTTCAGAGCCTTCCGGCAACTCTCTGCCACCGAGTTGCCGACACACAAACGAGCAAGCACACAGACACACACAGTCGCGCAGGAACACACACACGCATACACACACAGCGCATGGCCACATATTAGTCATACACATTCAAACAGTCATAGAGCAGGGTCCCTTACACTCACACATGCACAGACAGAACCACACATAGGCATCACAACTGGATCCCCTTCAGCATATGGAGTAGCAGCAGCCCATAGAACACAGACTGAGAGGACAGTCACACCCTACTGAACATACACATGCACCCTCCATAGATGCGTAGATCACCTGGACCACCTTGCTCAATGATATCAATAGGCTGTCTCTACTCAGATGGTTATGTATTGTAACATGCAGTTCAACTCCCGGTGGGATTGTAGAAATGTATTTTTAATGGTTTTCTCTGTAAATGAAGCCATAGCTTGATTAGCCTAGTTACTCCAGGGAATACTGGTAAATGTCATCATGGACCAGGTTGTTATTGTGATGCGGTTAATGAACAAAACTGTTTTAACATTCAATTACAATGTATAATCTTCCCTCTTCTCTCCCCTCCTCCCACCTCTCCACTCATTCTCTCCTTCCTCTCCTCTCATCCTCCTCTTCAAGGATAAAACCATTCAGCTGAATAGAAAGTGGAACCTCTTCATGTTAAATCCGATGATTCATGACATATTTGTCATCTTTCTGTCCCTCTCTCAATGTTTTAGTCGTAAATCACAATCTTGTGTTGTCGTTCCCTGTGATGAAATATACACATTTAAATCACCCCAAAAGTACAGTGGATGAGGTGTGTTAGGATTTTAACAGTGGCTATGACATATGTCCATCTATGATCTACATGCAGAGGCCTTACCCAGTGAGGAGAAAGAATAGAGAGACATTTAGGAGCTGTGATTACAGGGCTTTTTGGTGACTTGTTGGGTGTGAAATTTGTTTCGTAGAGTACATTTACTTCTATGAAACATTTCACACCGTCTGGGTACAGATAATGTAGTGGTATTATCATTGTCATCTTTTGTGGTGAGCAATGGAGTGTTGGTCACTTTGGGTGTGTCTCAATAGTCTCTCCTCCTCTCCCACAGTTGTTTTTTATTTGTATTTATTCCACCTTTATTTAACCAGGTAGGCCAGTTGACAATAAGTTCTCATTTACAACTGCGACCTGGCCAAGATAAAGCAAAGCAATGCCACAAAAACAACAGCACAGAGTTGCACATAAACAAACACAATAGAAAAATCTATGTACAGTGTGAGCAAATGTAGAAGAGTAGGGAGGTAAGGCTATAAATAGGCCATAGAGGTGAAATAATTGTAATTTATCATTAACACTGGAGTGATAGATGTGCAGATGATGATGTGCAAGTAGAGATACTGGGGAGCAAAAGAGCTAGATGTTAAGTAACAATATAGGGATGAGGTAGTTGGCTGTGCTATTTACAGATTGGCTGTGTACAGGTACAGTGATCGTTAAGCTGCTCTGACAGCTGATGCTTAAAGTTAGAGAGGGAGATATAAGACTCCAGCTTCAGTGATTTTTGCAATTCATTCCAGTCAATGGCAGCAGAGAACTGTAAGGAAAGGTGGCCAAAGAGGTGTTGGCTTTGGGGGGGGACCAGTGAAATATACCTACTGGAGCACGTGCTATGGGTGGGTGTTACTATGGTGACCGGTGAGATGAGATAAGGTGGGGCTTTACCAAGCATAGACGTATAGATGACCTGGAGCCAGTGGGGTGCGGGCAGCAATCGGTTGAAGAGCATGCACTTAGTTTTACTAGCATTTAAAAACAGTTGGAGGCCACGGAACGACTGTTGTATGGCATTGAAGCTCGTTTGGAGGTTTCTTAGCACAGTGTCCAAAGAAGGGCCAGATGTATACAGAATGGTGTTGTCTGCATAGAGGTGGATCAGAGAATCACCAGCAGCAAGAGCGACATCATTGATACATACAGAGAAAAGAGTTGGCCCGAGAATTGAACCCTGTGGCACCCCCGTAGAGTCTGCCAGAGGTCCACATAACAGGCCATCCGATTTGACACACTGAACTCTATCTGAGAAGTAGTTGGTGAACCACGCGAGGCAGTCATTTGAGAAGCCAAGGCTATTGAGTCTGCCGATAAGAATGTGGTGATTGACAGAGTCGAAAGCCTTGGCCAGGTCGATGAAGACGGCTACACAGTACTGTCTTTTATCAATGACGGTTATGATATCTTTTAGGACCTTGAGCGTGGCTGAGGTGCACCCATGACCAGCTCAGAAACCAGATTGCATAGTGGAGAAGAAAATCTACACTGACATGAATGAACTGAACAGGTGAAAGCAATTTCCTGGTTCAGTTGGTATCCTCCATAATTTATTTTGCATGTGTGTTCAGATCAGTAAAGGGGAGGAAGCCACTTTAGATTACTGAGATGCGGCCTTCTTTGTACTATGGGTTGTGGGGATGACTATTGAGATGCAGCCTTTGCACTGCAGTAAGGGTAGTGGGGCTCATACAATTTGCTCCTGAGCTCCTGTTTAGCTAGCTGATCTGTAGCCGTCTCATGTTCTGAGAACATCACTCTTATCAGACATCACAGTCACAGTAAAGAAGGCAAGGCTACCGTGTGCCAAGAACATAGTGCCAGTGTTGCCAGGGTAACAACAGCTTCCTTTCCAACATACTGTGGTTGTGGTTGTCATGGCTGTAAAAATGTGGGTGGAGCCTTTGGGATTGACTGACAGATTGGAAAAGGGGCGTCTTATTATAGAAATAGAATGGTCACAATAACATAATTTCTTACAATTTTGCGGACGGCACGGCATCATTTTTTCTACCAGAGATTGAATTTGGACTTTTCCAACACTGTATTTAAATGGCGCTGCGTTGCAGCATGGTTGTACTGTATGTTGATGAGGATCTAATGGCCGCACTTGCCTGCTCTACCACTTGTTAGCTGATGCCTGGACACAGCTTTGGTCTCTGATGTAACGTGTTAGGTAGTTAGATGACATCTACTATACCATATGGCATCAGAGTGCACATTAAGGTCATTCAGTCACTACACTCATAACTGACCTACAATAATGTTATAGAGCAGTAATCGTCTGTAGTGTTTTGTTATGAATATCTACATTCTGACACTGTATGTCTGTTCTATACTTCTTTGTTTATTATTGAGGGGACAGCAACTTTTGAATTTGAATAGTATTATTTTATATTGATTTGAACCTGAATGACCTGTGCTGACAAATGAGCAAAAGGTTAGCCTAAGTGCTTTAAGTTTGTGTTTGAACTCAATGGTCATTGACAATTATTTAAGATATACTGTACTGTACAACCCTCAATATTGCTACCGTTTATCTACCACATTTACCCCTAAATCACTGTGTTATTCACATACAGGTGCACTATATATACAAAAGTATGTGGACACACCTTCAAATTAGTGGATTCGGCTATTTCAGCCACACCAGTTGCTGACAGGTGTATAAAATGGAACACACAGCCATGCAATCTCCATAGATAAACATTGACATTAGAATATCCTCATTGAAGAGCTCAGTGACTTTCAACGTGGCACCATCATAGGATGCTACTTTTCCAACGAGCCAGTTGTTCTGCCCTGCTAGAGTCAAATTTCTGGCCTACTAGAGCTGCCCCGGTCAACTGTAAGTGCTGGTATTGTGAAGTGGTAACATCTAGGAGCACCAACGGCTCAACCGCTAAGTGGTAGGCCACACAAACTCACAGAACGGGACCGCCGAGTGCTGAAGCGCCGAGTGTGTCCTTGGCCGCAACACTCACTACTGAGTTCTAAACTACCTCTGGAAGCAGCTTCAGCACAAGAACTGTCCTTCGGGAGCTTCATGAAATGGGTTTCCATGGCCGAGCAGCTGCACAAACATAAGATCACAATGCCAAGCATCGGCTGGGTGGTGTAAAGCTCGCCGCCATTGGGCTCTGGAGCAGTGGAAACGCGTTCTCTGGCGAGTGATGAACCATGCTTCAACATCTGGCAGTCCAACGAACAAATCTGGGTTTGGCAGATGCCAAGAGAACACTACCTGCCCAAATGCATAGTGCCAGCTGTAAAGTTTGGTGGAGGAGGAATAATGGTCTGGGGATGTTTTTCATGGTTCGGGCTAGGCCCCTTAGTTCCAGTGAAGGGAAATCTTTAATGCTACAGCATACAATGACATTCCAGACGATTCCGTGCTTTGGGGAAGGCCCTTACCTGTTTCAGCATGACAATGCCCCCATGCACAAAGCAGGTCCATACAGAAATGGTTTGTTGAGATTAGTTTTGAAGAACTTGACTGGTCTGCACAGAGCCCTGGCCTCAACGCCTCCGAAAGCCTTTGGAATGAATTGGAATGCCAACTGCGAGCCTGGCCTAATTGCCCAACATCAGTGCCCAATCTCACTAATGCTCTTGTGGCTGAATGGAAGCAAGTGCCCGCAGCAATGTTCCAACATCTATTGGAAAGCCTTCCCAAAAGGGTGGAGGCTGTTATAGCTGCAAAGGGGGACCAACTCCATATTAATGCCCATGAATTTGGAATGAGATGTTCAACGAGTAGGTGTCCATATACTTTTGGTAATGCAGTGTATCTACCTCAATACTCCAGTATCCCTGCACATTGTGAATTTGGTATTGACACTGACCCTGAATATAGCTGACATTCGTCTGTTTTTGTCTTATTTTTTGTGTTTTGTATTTTTTTAAACATTTTTTTAATACTAGTTTGATATTGAGTACAGCACTGTTGGATTGGGATTTCAAGTAAAGCATGTCACTGTACTTGTGCATTTGTTAAATAAAACTTGAAACTTGCCATAGTTCAGTAGTACAGATGAGCCTCACATCAATTGGAGTTATTTTGTAACCCTCAGAGCTTACAGTATGTTGGCCTCAGAAGTAAAAATGACAGTTTGTGGTTGCTGGTTTAAGTTGGAGAGCTGCTTACATGTACAGTAAATCTGTTGACTGGCCTGTTATTCCAGCAGGCATGTGATGTGGTGGGGCTGGACTGACTTCCGGTTATGTCCCAGTGCTAAGTGCTTTCCCATCAACTGTACTCTCACCTGAGATAACCTTTCTGGCCTTAGACAAAGACCCCTGGCCTTACCTATTAAAAATGTCCATTGCCCCACCAGTAGAGAATACACACACCCGCACACACACACATACAGTATACACCGTTTTTACCTATCTGAAGGTGTAGCAGTTCTGTGGTGTGGATTATAATGATAGGTGGGTAGTAGGTGAGATGGAAAGTAGCCAGGAGACCCAGTCACAACTCACAAGGGAATTACTGCCATCTGCACAGCACACACACACACACACACACACACACACACACACACACACACACACACACACACACACACACACACACACACACACACACACACACACACACACACACACACACACACACACACACACACACACACACACACACAGAAGAGTCCAAAGCCTGCTGCCAATTATATTAATGACCCTAACAACACCAGGGCCGGAGCAAGGAACAGGGGGCGTCGCCTTAAGACCTCAGCAGATTTGTGTGAAGGCCCTTTGAGTCCATCACTCCCTCCTCCTCCACTCTCTCTCTCTCACACACACACGCACACACACACACACGCACACACACACACACACGTATGCACACACACACACACAAAACCATGCATACTCACATACACATTCAGACTCCTCCCCTCTCTCCATGTAGCACAGCTAGGTAACAGGAAGGCTAAAAATATCTCCTGGCCATTGGCTAGCCAGTTTGGTCCATCTGCTTCCTGGTTCCTTAGGTAAGTAGAGGGGGGAGTGTTTGTGTGCGTGCATACGTGTGTCTGTGCACACAGTGTATGTTTTGCGTGTGTGTGTGTGAGGGCTCACTAAAATCTTACTAGAATGTGCTCTTACTATTCTACCTCAGTACAGTTTTGACATGAAACTATATCAAAGGCTTAGAGACAGGTGCCCACCTGTAGTTTTTAATAGGATGCAGGTAGGGAGGGGTGTATGAAAGGTGTGCAGTGGTCAATTTGTGGGGTGGTGTCGGAGGAATGGGGGTTATAATACAGCAAAAGCTATAGTTTCCCCAAATCCCCTTAGCGTCTTCCAATCTGTCCATGTGACGGTGAAACAATGTAAGCCTCTTAGTCCTAATCCACAGCCTGTGGGGAGGTGAGTGTATGCCACAGGGCTGTAGATGCTGTCCCTTGGGCACAGATCTGCAAAAAGGGTGCTATCTAGAACCTAAAAAGGTTCTTAGCCTTTCCCCATAGGAGAACGCATTGAAGAACCCTTTTGGTTCCAGGTAGAACTCTTTTGGTTTTCATGTGTTACCATTTCCATAGAGAGGGTTCTACATGGAACCAAAAAGGGTTCTACCTGGAACCAAAAAGGGTTATTTTATGGGGACCGACGAAGAACCCTTTTGGAGTGTGGGATCAGCGTACAGTACCCTCGACCCGAACCTTAGGTTAAGTTGGCTGGCACCCTGGTGTTGCCCTGGTTTTGCCGACACCATGCTCCAACCAACTGAGCCGTATTGGAACCAGACGTGTTGGTTCGTGTTCGATTTCTGTCCTAATTGTTTTGACTGTCCACATATTCCAAACTGTCAGTTCTGTGAGAGGGCCTTATAGAAGAGTCTCAGATTCCAAACTGTCTGTTCTGTTAGTGTGACACAAAACACTGTGGGCCTGCATGTTATTACAGAGAAGTTCTCCAGTGACTATAAGACTGTGGTTATTGTCAGTGTCACATCTTGGCAGATGCAAAGATTAGAGGAGTAAAAATAGTTATTTCTGTCTCTCTGTTAGGTGAGGATCTGACAGGCTGGCCAAGTGGCTGGATGGGGCAGGGTCAGAGTGCTTAGTGAAGGGACATGTTTTGGAAGAGCCTAATCATTGTGCACAAGGCTGTAACAGCTGCATAATTGTCTTATAACATAGAGATCATTACTTGTAGTCCAGATGTACAATTGTACCAAGTTTCATGCTTTTATATTCCTTTACTTGATAAAAGTGAACTTTTACACTAATATCTTAAATATTTCTGGTCTAGTTGTATGTAGGTTGACAATTCAAGAATGTTCATGAATGTAAACAAACGTATGGTGAAAGTATACATAGTCTTTCTACTGTTCATTCCTTTGACTAAAAGGTGTTCTGTAGAATATGTAGCCCTCCTGTATTCAGACTGAAATGTTTTCTGTAGAGTATGTAGCCCTCCTGTATTCAGACTGAAATGTGTTCTGTAGAGTATGTATCCCTCCTGTATTCAGACTGAAATGTGTTCTGTAGAGTATGTAGCCCTCCTGTATTCAGACTGAAATGTGTTCTGTAGAGTATGTAGCCCTCCTGTATTCAGACTAAAATGTGTTCTGTAGAGTATGTAGCCCTCCTGTATTCAGACTGAAATGTGTTCTGTAGAGTATGTAGCCCTCCTGTATTCAGACTGAAATGTGTTCTGTAGAGTATGTAGCCCTCCTGTATTCAGACTGAAATGTGTTCTGTAGCCCTCCTGTAGCCCTCCTGTATTCAGACTAAAATGTTTTCTGTAGAGTATGTAGCCCTCCTGTATTCAGACTGAAATGTGTTCTGTAGAGTATGTAGCCCTCCTGTATTCAGACTGAAATGTGTTCTGTAGCCCTCCTGTAGCCCTCCTGTATTCAGACTAAAATGTTTTCTGTAGAGTATGTAGCCCTCCTGTATTCAGACTGAAATGTGTTCTGTAGAGTATGTAGCCCTCCTGTATTCAGACTGAAATGTGTTCTGTAGAGTATGTAGCCCTCCTGTATTCAGACTGAAATGTGTTCTGTAGCCCTCCTGTAGCCCTCCTGTATTCAGACTGAAATGTGTTCTGTAGAGTATGTAGCCCTCCTGTAGCCCTCCTGTATTCAGACTAAAATGTGTTCTGTAGAATATGTAGCCCTCATGTATTCAGACTGAAATGTGTTATGTAGAGTATGGAGCCCTCCTGTATTCAGACTGAAATGTGTTCTGTAGAGTATGTAGCCCTCCTGTATTCAGACTGAAATTTGTTCTGTAGCCCTCCTGTAGCCCTCCTGTATTCAGACTAAAATGTTTTCTGTAGAGTATGTAGCCCTCCTGTATTCAGACTGAAATGTGTTCTGTGGAGTATGTAGCCCTCCTGTAGCCCTCCTGTATTCAGACTAAAATGTGTTCTGTAGAGTATGTAGCCCTCCTGTATTCAGACTGAAATGTGTTCTGTAGCCCTTCTGTAGCCCTCCTGTATTCAGACTGAAATGTGTTCTGTAGCCCTCCTGTAGCCCTCCTCTATTCAGACTAAAATGTGTTCTGTAGAGTATGTAGCCCTCCTGTATTCAGACTGAAATGTGTTCTGTAGCCCTCCTGTAGCCCTCCTGTATTCAGACTGAAATGTGTTCTGTAGCCCTCCTGTAGCCCTCCTGTATTCAGACTAAAATGTGTTCTGTAGAGTATGTAGCCCTCCTGTAGCCCTCCTGTATTCAGACTGAAATGTGTTCTGTAGCCCTTCTGTAGCCCTCCTGTATTCAGACTGAAATGTGTTCTGTAGCCCTCCTGTAGCCCTCCTCTATTCAGACTAAAATGTGTTCTGTAGAGTATGTAGCCCTCCTGTATTCAGACTGAAATGTGTTCTGTAGCCCTCCTGTAGCCCTCCTGTATTCAGACTGAAATGTGTTCTGTAGCCCTCCTGTAGCCCTCCTGTATTCAGACTAAAATGTGTTCTGTAGAGTATGTAGCCCTCCTGTAGCCCTCCTGTATTCAGACTGAAATGTGTTCTGTAGCCCTCCTGTAGCCCTCCTGTATTCAGACTGAAATGTGTTCTGTAGCCCTCCTGTAGCCCTCCTGTATTCAGAGTAAAATGTGTTCTGTAGAGTATGTAGCCCTCCTGTAGCCCTCCTGTATTCATACTAAAATGTGTTCTGTAGAGTATGTAGCCCTCCTGTATTCAGACTGAAATGTGTTCTGTAGCCCTCCTGTAGCCCTCCTGTATTCAGACTAAAATGTGTTCTGTAGCCCTCCTGTATTCAGACTGAAATGTGTTCTGTAGAGTATGTATCCCTCCTGTATTCAGACTGAAATGTGTTCAATAGAGTATGTAGCCCTCCTTTATTCAGACTAAAATGTTTTCTGTAGAGTATGTAGCCCTCCTGTAGCCCTCCTGTATTCAGACTAAAAGTCGTTCTGTAGAGTATGTAGCCCTCCTGTAGCCCTCCTGTATTCAGACTGAAATGTGTTCTGTAGCCCTCCTGTAGCCCTCCTGTATTCAGACTGAAATGTGTTCAATAGAGTATGTAGCCCTCCTGTATTCAGACTGAAATGTGTTCTGTAGAGTATGTAGCCCTCCTGTATTCAGACTGAAATGTGTTCAATAAAGTATGTAGCCCTCCTGTATTCAGACTGAAATGTGTTCTGTAGAGTATGTAGCCCTCCTGTATTCAGACTGAAAGGTGTTCTGTAGAGTATGTAGCCCTCCTGTATTCAGACTAAAATGTGCTCTGTCCCCTTTCTGTTTCAGACTACCTATGTTCCCCAGAGGAGAACGTTCACATGATCGACTTCACACGGTTCAAGATCCGAGACATGGAGACAGGGACGGTGCTGTTTGAGATCACTAAACCCCCTGTACCTGGTATGAGCTATGTCGAAACTACCATATTAAACAGCACATATATTAGATGCATGTACTGTGTATGAGCTATATGTTGGTAATATATTTAATCAAGACATGGAGACAGGGACGGTGAGATCACCAAACCAACAGCACCAGCTCAGTAATAGGCCTGTTCTGTGCTAAATATAACCATTAGTATTTGTGTTCCCTAACATATTCATATTCTTATATAAATGTTAACAATTTTCTCTCTTATTAGAGCCAAGGATATATGACTTGTGGCACTAAACTACAGGTCATAGCCTCTGATAACGAAGAGGTTTTAAGACATACTGTATGTGTGAGCAGCATATACCTCTGGGTTAACTAGGCCCAGGCACTAATATGCATGATTCATGAACAAATTACTCCTATTAGCTTGGTCTCTACTAAGAAGGTGTTATTTCACTGTGTGAGTTGATCATCTGAGGCCCTTAAACAGTGTCTATTCAGAGAGGTACACAGCAGAGAGACTGTGCTTCAAAACAGCATGCTTGTTAACGCGGTATCTTTTGTGACACTACGGCAGCAGGCGAAAAGAAGGATTTTGACCCCAACGGAGGCCGCTTCGTCCGTTACCAGTTCACCCCTGCCTTCCTGCAGCTGCGCCAGGTCGGCGCCACGTAAGTCACAGCTAAGATGGCCGCCTGTGTGGGTGTGTAAGGGTGGTGGAGCGGTGGCCATTCTGCTGTTCTCTTCTGAGAGGAGACAGATGGGCAGGGCTATTCTCAGAGAGTGAGAGGTGGTGTGTGTGTGCGTGCCTACGTGCTTGCGTGCTTGTTTGTGTGTGACAGATACCAAGGAGGCAGGAAGGCTACACAGTAGGGGGAGAAAGAGAGAGGGAGAGAGAGAGAAAAAAGGAGGCAGCTTGAGGGAGAAAGAAAGAGAGAGAGGAGAGAGAGAGAAAAAAGGAGGCAGGGTGAGGGAGAAAGAAAGAGAGAAAGAGAGATGAGAAAAAGGACAGTCAGTCCAGTTGTTATTAATGAGCGTTTCACTGCAGTGGGCTAAATCAGGGACTCACAGAGTGTTTATTGGTAGTCTTAAACACATCTACATTGAAACCAACGAATACACCTCACACACATGGCTATGGGCTTAAAAAAAGAAGACACCTGTACCATGTCAGATATAGAGTTGAAATGTATTACATTTTTACATTTGGAATTTTCATCCCAATATTACACTTTATATACATCACAGAAGACTGAAACACAGCAAAACAGTTTGGCATCGAAACACCAGATTTTCTGCTGTTTATTTAAATGAATGTTTATTATGAAATTATGAAAAATATGAATAACATTCCACACAAGGCCACTAGTCATTTGAATGCAAGAAAGGGCTACTTTAGAGGGGGGAAATGAGGAAACATGGAATTACACTTTGGTTCTGCAACAAACTATAACAAACAAATGATGTGTAAGTGTGTTTCCAATAGTTTATCAGATCGCTCTGTCCCCTGTCCTCTCTCACACAGTGTGGAGTTCACAGTGGGAGACATGCCCATCAACAACTTCAGGATGATTGAGAGGCACTACTTCAGAGAGCAGCTCCTCAAAAGCTTTGATTTTGAGTTTGGTTTCTGTATGCCCAGCAGCAAGAACACCTGCGAACACATCTACGAGTTCCCCCCTCTGTCAGAGGACATCAGTGAGTATAGACACACGTAGAAACAGAGACACAGACATAGCACGCGGGCATACATGCACTTCCTGTACCCATATGACACACACACTCACTCAAACACACACACTGACGTATCCTTCCTCTTCTTCCTCAGTGCGCGAGATGATCCTGCACCCGTACAAAACGCAGTCCGACAGCTTCTACTTTGTGGACAACAAGCTGGTGATGCACAACAAGGCAGACTACTCCTACAGTGGGAGTCCGTAGGAGCACAGGACTTCCCTAGACACCTAGACCCACTCCAACTCTAACTCACCCCACCATAGGACCATGGACAGACAGACAGACAGACAGACAGACAGACAGACAGACAGACAGACAGACAGACAGACAGACAGACAGACAGACAGACAGACAGACAGACAGACGGAGACGGAGAGACGTATGGATGGACTGACAGGTCACAAGCAGCAGGACTGATGGACAGCCTATCGCACTCTCAAAAGCTTTATTTTCTTCAATCAGAATTCCTCCATTGCTTGTTATCCCCTCAATTGCAATCCCCTACTCCAGTCTCTTGCAATGACCTCTCAACTTTCTGTGTCTGATAGAGAGTGTTATAGATGTGTACACAGTCTAGCATACATAAACACACACAGACCTTCGCTATGGGACACGTCTGATGTGGCCTGATCTAGACAAATTAAAAGCACAACCAGTAGAGTATATAAGGGCCTGTAACAATGAGTGAGATTGAATGTCTAGTCAGTGAGTTCTCAGTCAGTCAGCTAAAGAGAAAAAGAGAAAGGGAGAGAGAGATAAGAAGAGACAAAAAATGAAGAGAGCGAGAAAGAGAGATAGAGTGTCTGCTTTTCTGCACTTCATCTCATTGACATTTACAGTACCAGTCAAAAGTTTGGACACACCTACTCATTCAAGGGTTTTACGTGACTATTTTCTACATTGTAGAATAATAGTGAAGACATCAAAACTATGAAATAACACATATGGAATCATGTAATAACCAAAAAAGTGTTGCCAGTATGATAGGTTTGCACATTCTTGGCATTCTCTCAACCAGCTTCATGAGGTAGTCACCTGGAATGCATTTCAATAACAGGTGTGCCTTGTTAAAAGTTAATTTCTGGAATGTCTTGCCTTCTTAATGCGTTTGAGCCAATCAGTTGTGTTGTGACAGGTTAGGGGTGGTATACAGAAGGTAGCACTATTTGGTAAAAGACCAAGTCCATTATTATTATTTGCCCTTTGGTCTGATTAGTCCAAATTTGAGATTTTTGGTTCCAATCGCCGTGTCTTTATGAGACGCAGAGTAGGTGAATGGATGATCTCCGCATGTGTGGTTCCCACCGAGAAGCATGGAGGAGGAGGTGTGATGGTGTGGGCGTGCTTTGGTGTTATACTGTCAGTGATTTATTTAGAATTCAAGGCACACTTAACCAGCATGGCTACCACAGCATTCTGCAGCGATACGCCATCCCACCTGGTTTGCGCTTAGTGGGACTATCATTTGTTTTTCAACAGGACAATGACCCAACACACCTCCAGGCCATGTAAGGGCTATTTGACCAAGAAGAAGAGTGATGGAGTGCTGCATCAGATGACCTGGCCTCCAAAATCACCCGACCTCAACCCAATTGAGATAGTTTGGGATGAGTTGGACCGCAGAGTGAAGGAAAAGCAGCCAACAAGTGCTCAGAATATGTGGGAAGTCCTTCAAGACTGTTGGAAAAGTATTCCAGGTGAAGCGTGTTGAGAGAATGCCAAGAGTGTGCAAAGCTGTCATCAAGGCAAAGGGTGGCTACTTTGAAGAATCTAAAATATATCATATATTTTGGTTACTACATGATTCCATATGTGTTATTTCATAGTTTTGATGTCTTCACTATTATTCTACAATGTAGAACATAGTAAAACATAAAGAAAAACCCTTGAAGGAGTAGGTGTGTCCCAACTTTTGACTGGTACTGTAGCTATTTAAACAACACAGACAGACAGACAGACAGACAGACAGACAGACAGACAGACAGACAGACAGACAGACAGACAGAGTGACACAGACACACAGACACACAATCATCAAAACATGTATTCTAGTCAAGCAAGCAGAACCTATATATTTCTACTAGGGTTCTGCTACTTTTTTTTACTCTTAAAGAAAGTCAAAAAAAGTTTCTTGAATTTCTAATAAATAGCTATTAGCTCTGAATGATTCGTTGTCCCTGAAAGTAACAGTCCTGCCGTTTGATGAGGTTCTTTGTTGATCACCATACCAGTAGAAACCAGTTGAATTCCATTAGCATACAGTACATCGTAGAATGGGACAGGTACTCTTTTAATGTGAATGTGTCGTATTAGGGCTGGAAAATTCTAGCTTTTCCAAAACTCCCTGGTTTTCCAGAAGTCCCTTTTGGAGGATTCCTGGATTTCTTATTCCAGCCTGTTTCCAGGAATTTTCCAACATGGATTTTTGGAAAAACTGGGAATTTTAGGAAAGTTACTGGAATTTTGCAACCCTAGTCGTGTTTATTTACGTATACTCATAGTTTTATCTTCTAAAGTATTTTTTTAAGTAGCCACTTTGACGAGTTAAAAGTAGGCGAAGGATAGTCATATATGAACTCAAAACCAGATATTCATTTTGATATCCAGCTCATATTTAGTCTCAAGAGATCTGCAGATGTATTTATAAGAAATGTGGTTATTGTAAATTAAAATGATGTAAAGTTTGGACAGTTGAAATGCCACTCAGAGAAATAAATATATGTGATTTTTTTGGGAAGTCTTGAAATGCGACTTGTGGTCTTTTGTCACTTGATACCCAAGATGGTAAAACAATGACACCAGCTACAATATGTGGGAACAGCCAATTATATCAAAGGTTGTTTTACAATGTCTGGATAGATTTGTGATGGACAGAAATTAGATAGATGCAGAACAAATTGCCTAGACTAGAATATCAAATCATGAATCAGTTTAAGAGCTATAAATCAAACACAGTTTACTATATACTCAGTTATTCCATACAAGAAAAAGGGCCTTTTCACACATGCTATGACTAAAACACACTCTCAAAACTTGTTCCTGGTAAGGTGATGTCACCTTATTCACTTTCATATTTATGGAACCTAAATTATTAGATAGGACTTACAGGAACTAGAGGGAGGTCTGAGAACAATTGTCTGGCTCTGCCTTGAGATTGACTTCCATCCTGAATGGTAATTTAGCTAGAAAGCTTTGAAAACTATTTCTAGAAAGAAAATTAATTGAGTTAACAGTGCGTATGTTCCCTGTTTCGTATCAGAAATTATGCTAAGACAAATTTTGTAATTACATTCATTAGCTTTGAGCTAAAAACCAGATGGCTTGAATCATCTCTTGTCACCATAAACTGAATAAAATGCAAATTGAAAAAGCGGGAACATATCACACCAGGGGGCTTATTCAGGAGAAAGATACTTCACAAAATGTTCAACATAGAAATATGTTGTGTAGAACAGATATGATTCTCTGTAGTGTAGAATAAGGAAGAAATGTCACCAGCGCTGTATTTCTATCAACAACTCTAAAGTTCCATTAAATAAGTCACTACAGCTCTCTGCTGCCATCTTGTGTGAAGTTAGGTGGTACTGCACTCTACTCCTATTCACTGAACAGTGTCATGAGCTTTTTGAATGTCAAGTTTTGAATTTGACCCAGCCACAGTCAATGACATGAATAAAAACATATTGTTAATGCAATTGTGATAAAACCTGAACCCCTACACGCTCACAGATTTGATTTAGGCTAATTGTAGACTAATTGAACCAACAAGCTCTGCAGGTTCAAAGCAAAGCAAAAATATGATGTTTGGTTGTGATCAAACTGTGCACAATATTGTCGCTGTTTCATTGCTACATTGTGATAAGTCTTGACCTTCACAACCCCAGTCTATTCCTGGGCTTCAAAGCAAAGGTATGGGGGAGTTCCCCATGGAAGTGAGGTAACCAGCTAAACTCTCCACACCTGTGTAGGCTGTGTGGTACTGTCCATTAATATGTAGGTCTGATGGACCTCCACATCCTCCGTCCATCTCCTCCTCATCTTCTTCTTCCTCCTCCTTCCCCAGCCCGACAGAGATTAACTCTGATGTCTGGTTGACAGGACAGGTGCTCCTCAGACTTGACCCCAGGAGGAAGTGTGTTGGCTGGGAAGATGAGGGGGACGAGGAGGGACTGATTGCTACCAGCGAATCAGGAGCCAGGCTGTCCTCTCTCAGCTCCTCCCACAAGTAACCTGAGAAGAGAGTGAACAGGGTTGCTAATCCTGTTGAAGATTGTATAAAAATAATTCCTGAATATGGTTCTCTCTCTCTCTCTCTCTCTCTCTCTCTCTCTCTCTCTCTCTCTCTCTCTCTCTCTCTCTTTCTCTCTCTCTCTCTCTCTCTCTCTCTCTCTCTCTCTCTCTTCTCTCTCTCTCTCTCTCTCTCTCTCTCTCTCTCTCTCTCTCTCTCTCTCTCTCTCTCTCTCTCTCTCTCTCTCTCTCTCTCTCTCTCTCTTTCTCTCTCACTCTCTCACTCTCTCTCACTCTTTCTCTCTCTCACTCTCTCTCTCTCACTCTCTCACTCTCTCTCACTCACTCACCGTGGAGCTGCAGGTCAGTCAAGCTGGGGTTGAGCGTGTCGATATCGTTAATAGCATCTCCCTCTAGCTGTAGCTCCTGCATGCTCCTGGGCCCAAATTTATACTCTGCCTGTATGGTGGCGCTACAGTTGGAGGGTGTCTGCTCCGCCAAAGGGGAACCCAAGGTACCCACATTGGGAGGGATACCTGATGGAGGCTGCTGTCCGCAGGGGGAGTAGAAGGAGAAGGGGTGGGGGGTGGTGGGGGACATGTAGCGGGGGTGCTGGTTGACTGTCAGGGTGGAAGGGGGACGTGGGGGTAGAGGGGACGTTGGAGATGACGACAGGGCTCTGGAGGCTGGGATGAAGTGAGGGAGGAAGGGGTAGGGTTGTAGTTTGTGGTGGATCTTGCCAGTTGGGTCTGGTGGTAAAAAGGTAAAGATTTCAGATTCCCTGGTCTTTCCCCCAACAGGCGATCCAGGTCCTCTGAGAAAACAGAGAGAGAGAGAAGAAGAGAGAGAGTGCGAGAGAGAGAGAGTGCGAGAGAGAGAGAGAGCGAGAGAGATGGGTAAATTGAGAGGACCTTACATTTATCTCCGGTAACAGCTGCCAAAAAGGCTGAGTGGATAGAATCACCAGAACACTGGTGTTGCTCGGTCTCCAAGGTAACATGCCCTGTCTGTAACAACAGAAACTGTACTTGAATCGTTCTGAGTAACATAGAACCATCTTATTTAGGGTGTCATTTATGCCATGGCGGACCTGAGGATTGCCAAGCTTACAGTCCATTAAAACACTGGCATCTGAACTTTGAGGAAGTGCAAATAAAACATGGGCCAGGTCTAAGGGGAGTCCTGGTCTGTGATGTATAGACCACCTACCTGGCCTGGCCATGCTCTTGCGGACCGTGAGGGGGTCTTTGCGGCGCCACTTGTGTAGCTCCTCCTGCATCTTCTCTATCTTGGCTGGGTTGAGGGCCCACAGGCAGCCCTTACGGGAAGAGTTGCCAATCTTATTCTCCACCTTCTCAAAGCACTTATTCAGAGACAGATTGTGGCGGACCGAGTTCTTCCATCCATCTGGAGCCGTCTGAGAGACAGAAAGGAGAGGAGAAATGTACAGTAACAGTATTTTAATTTTCCATGGGACACTTTTTTCCCCTCCAATTTTTAATTGTTCAATGTTTATAGCCACAAACTATACAGTAATATATGTAAATAATCAAGGTATTGCTTTGAAGTATATTTAACATATTTATGAATTTCTTAAAGGGGCTATCTGCGATTGATGCATCCATTTCTTGACATTCCAATGAATGATATTTACCCATTCATCCTTGAAGAATATAGCTTAGAAGTTAGTTCAGAACCCAACATTTACACTTGTTTTACTCCACTGTTTGTAAACATTCAATGCAAATAAACAATATACAGCTTAAAAATATAATGTGATGTCATGAATGGTCAGTCTCTGCATCCATAGCTCTGTCCAGCCCCAACCCTCAGCTTTTTACCAAAATAGGGGTTAAAAGTCATTAAAAATCAAGTCAAAAGTCAAGAGGAACCAAAGCAGGGGTAGGGCCACATTGCACACACACACACACACACACACACCCCCCCAGAGGCAGTCTCTCAGTCATAGGTTCTACAGTATGTTCGGCTGAAGAGGAGCCAAAGCTGCTGCAGTGCTACGTTGTACATTCCTCCTCTTCCTACGCCAGACAGACAGACAGCCAGACATACAGAGAGCCTGCCAGCCAGCCAGCCAGCCAGCCAGCCAGCCAGCCGGACAGACAGACAGACAGACAGACAGACAGACAGACAGACAGACAGACAGACAGACAGACAGACAGACAGACAGACAGACAGACAGACAGACAGACAGACAGACAGACAGACAGCAGGTCAGATAGCCAGCCAGACTGACAGCCAACAAACAGCCAACCACTTCATGGGTCTATAAGCATCTTGATGGATGAGAAGACACTGATCAAGCCCTAACGGGTATCAGCCGGGGTGGCCCACGGCTAGCCTCGATAAACACAGTCTGAGTCCCAAATAGCACCCTGTTCCCTAGTGCACTATTTTTTACTAGGTCCTAGAGACCACGCCTGAATTCTCTATAGAATAGGTAGGGGTTGATGATGCCTAACAAATGGCTGGGGACGAGGCTAGTCTACGGCAAAGGCTGCTTCTGCTTTGGCACACAGTTGGATCTATATACACTATTATAGTATCATTCATCATTCATCTATGGAGCCTCTAAAGAAAAGATATGGTTTCTCTCTCTCTCCCTCTCCATGTCCTTCTATAAAGGGCTTATCGCCAGATATGAGAGGATTGAAGATCAGCAGGCGTTGATCTCTCAGTGATTGAGTCTTTCAAACCACATGTAAATACAATGGTATAGCAATGGTTATAACAACTCTGCCTGTGACATTTCACAGATAAAATACATGAAAATGATGAAAGAGTTATGAAGACACAGAGATGACTGTTGGGTCAGTGAGAAGCCATAATGTCCTCCTGCTGTACCTTGAAGTAGGGGAAGTGTTCAGTCATGAACCTGTAGATCTCACTAACCGGGAGACTCCCTGTCTTACTGTTCCTCAGAGCCATGAAGATCAGAATGCTACGGATTGAAGACAAACATTGTAGTCAGTGTAGTCAATCAGTTGTAGTCCATATTATATTATTATTGCATATGATAACATATATTATATTATTTAACATCACAGTGTTGTTTATTCATTACATATACAGTAGGGTTCCAAAAGGGTTCATCGACTGTCCCCAGAGGAGAGCCCTTTTGGGTTCCATGTAGAACCTTCTGTAGAAAGAGTTCTACCTGGAACCAAAAAGGGTTTTACCTGTGTGTACACACACCTCATACCTCACACACCCCTTATCCACCTCACACCTCACACCGCACCCCCCCATCCAACTCACACCTCACACCCCTCCATCCAACTCACACCTCACACCCCTCCATCCAACTCACACCTCACACCCCTCCATCCAACTCACACCTCACACCCCTCCATCCACCGCACACCTCACACACACCCCATCCATCTCACACCGCACACACCCCCATCCACCTCACACCTCACACCTCACACACCTCATCCAACTCACACACACACCATCCATCTCACATCTCACACACACATCTCATCAACCTCACATCTCACACAGCCCCCATCCACCTCACACATCACACAGCCCCCATCCACCTCACACCTCACACAGCCCCCATCCACCTCATACCTCACACCCCCCCATCCAACTCACACCTCACACCCCTACATCCACCTCACACCTCACACCTCACACCGCACACCCCCCATCCACCTCACACCTCACACCTCACACCTCACACCTCACACCTCACACCTCACACCTCACACCTCACACCTCACGCCTCACACCGCACCCCCCCATCCACCTCACGCCACACCGCACCCCCATCCACCTCACACCTCACACCTCACACCTCACACCTCACACCTCACACCTCACACCTCACACCTCACACCCCCATCCACCTCACACCTCACACCTCACACCTCACACCTCACACAGCCCCCATCCACCTCACGCCTCACACCGCACCCCCCCATCCACCTCACACCTCACGCCGCACACGCTGTACACCTCACACCCCCCCATCCACCTCACACCTCACACAGCCTCTATCCACCTCACACACACTCCATCCATCTCACACCTCACACCTCAGACAGCCTCTATCCACCTCACATACACTCCATCCATCTCACACCTCACACACACTTCTCATCCACCTTACACCTCACGCACACCCCATCCACCTCACACCTCACACACACCCAATCCACCTCACACACACCTCATACCTGACACACCCCTCATCCACCTTACACCTCACACAACCCCCATCCGCTTCAAACCGCACACCCCCCCATCCAAATCACACCTCACACCCCTACATCCACCTCACACCTCATGCCGCACACCTCACACATCCCATTCACCTCACACCTTACACCCCCTCCATCCACCTCACACCTCACACCTTACACCCCCTCCATCCATCTCACTCCTTACACCCCCTCCATCCACCTCACACCTCACACCTTACACCCCCTCCATCCACCTCACACCTCACACCTCACACCTCACACCTTACACCCCCTCCATCCACCTCACAGCTTACACCCCCTCCATCCACCTCACACCTTACACCCCCTCCATCCACCTCACACCTCACACCCCCTCCATCCACCTCACACCTTACACCCCCTCCATCCACCTCACACCTTACACCCCCTCCATCCACCTCACACCTCACACCCCCTCCATCCACCTCACACCTTACACCCCCTCCATCCACCTCACACCTTACACCCCCTCCATCCACCTCACACCTTACACCCCCTCCATCCACCTCACACCTCACACCTTACACCCCCTCCATCCACCTCACACCTCACACCTTACACCCCCTCCATCCACCTCACACCTCACACCTCACACCTTACATCCCCTCCATACACCAAATATACAGTATATACTTTGGTTCCCTTTCAATCTGAACTGGTAAAGGGTTATTAAAGAACTGACATGCTTACAGTTCAAATGATTTTTGTTTCGCCCTGTAAACATGACTTCAAACAGGCAGAGAAAGAAGAGTAATCAATATTGAGAAATGGGTTTGATTGAATAAGGTCTTGATTGAATAAGGGCTTGATTAAATAAGGTCTTGATTGAAAAAGGTCTTGATTAAATAAGGTATTGATTGAATACAGTCTTGATTGAATAAGGTCTTGATTGAATAAGGTATTGATTGAATAAGGTCTTGATTGAATAAGGTATTGATTGAATAAGGTCTTGATTGAATAAGGTCTTGATTGAATAAGGTCTTGATTGAATAAGGTCTTGATTGAATACAGTCTTGATTAAATAAGGTCTTTAATATATAATTCATGTTACACCAAATTCCAAAACCTAATTGTACGGATTGGTAATAGATTGTGATTATGCACATGTATGGAGTATCGAAGTAGCGTGTTCACCTGTATGAGTAGATGGGCTTGGGGAAGAGGGACTGCATGCTACTGTCCTGATGGGTTGGAGTGGAGAGGCACTGGAGAGAGTACTGAGAACTTTTGGATTTTCCACTGGTAGAATACACACCTGGTGAGAACTAGAGAGAACACAAACACACACATACACACATTGTTACAGCAGAACTTGTATTACTTTAGTCACAAAGTGAGTACACAGTGAGGTCTTTCCAAACCGCACAGCTGTGTTCAGCCAACCCTCTACTGTTACAAGTTCACGGTATGATATAACCAAGCCCTGTTGGCAAAGTGTTATTTTCCTTGGCAAGGTGTTTTGACAAGTTATTTTTCAAGGGCACTAACTCTTGAAAAGATATGCAGTACCGTAGGTAGTTTCTGTGTCAACCAACCTATACAGCACCAACATTCCACCCAAACCAACAGTTTGTAGACCTAAAAAATATAAATGAGTTTTGTTCTTTGAGAGAATATTAGTCAGTTAATCGGACATTTATGAATTATGAAGCATTTAAGTGCTTTGTGTGCTTGTTTTGATACACCTCACACCTTACACCCCCTCCATACACATAAATGCATCAAAATTCAATATTTGTAACGTTAGCAGATTAAGATTATCTCATAGAACAAAACATATACCATAAGATCTCCTAAACCCGTGTTACCATAGACCTTATTTTCTGTGTTTATCAAAAAACCCTACAAAATGCCCTCCCTTAGTGCCTACAAAAAGACATTACTATTGCGCTCTATAGCCCACCTAAACCACCCTATTGAGTTAAACTCCTCTAAGAACCTCCCCCTTAAGTTAACCCCTCCCCCTGTACTTTGGTCCTGCCCACTCACCTGCTGCAGTGGGGCTAGGGGGCTGTAGGAGGCATGGCCTTGGGACAGGAAGCAGGAAGGTTCCTTGGGTGCAGCCAGTGGTTCTGGGTAAGAGTGCTGGGAGCCCTGCTGTGTTGAATGAAGGGAATGAATGAATATAAATGCATTATACAAGTAATGAAATCTGAGGAAACTCATTGGCAGCATTGTGATCAAATCAAATCAAACAAATTGTATTTGTCACATACACATGGTTAGCAGATGTTAATGCGAGCGTAGCGAAATGCTTGTGCTTCTAGTTCCGACAATGCAGTAATAACCAACGAGTAATCTAGCTAACAATTCCAAAACTACTTCTTTATACACACAAGTGTAAAGGGATAACGAATATGTAAATAAAGATATATGAATGAGTGATGGTACAGAGCAGCATAGGCAAGATGCAGTAGATGGTATCGAGTACAGTATATACATATGAGATGAGTATGTAAACAAAGTGGCATAGTTTAAAGTGGCTAGTGATACATGTATTACATAAAGATGCAGTAGATGATATAGAGTACAGTATATATGTATACATGTGAGATAAATAATGTAGGGTATGTAAACATTATATTAAGTAGCATCGTTTAAAGTGGCTAGTGATATATTTTACATCAATTCCTATTATTAAAGTGGCTGGAGTTGAGTCAGTGTGTTGGCAGCAGCCACTCAATGTTAGTGGTGGCTGTTTAACAAATCAAATCAAATCAAATTTATTTATATAGCCCTTCGTACATCAGCTGATATCTCAAAGTGCTGTACAGAAACCCAGCCTAAAACCCCAAACAGCAAACAATGCAGGTGTAAAAGCACGGTGGCTAGGAAAAACTCCCTAGAAAGGCCAAAACCTAGGAAGAAACCTAGAGAGGAACCGGGCTATGTGGGGTGGCCAGTCCTCTTCTGGCTGTGCCGGGTAGAGATTATAACAGAACATGACCAAGATGTTCAAATGTTCATAAATGACCAGCATGGTCGAATAATAATAAGGCAGAACAGTTGAAACTGGAGCAGCAGCACAGTCAGGTGGACTGGGGACAGCAAGGAGCCTTCATGTCAGGTAGTCCTGGGGCACGGTCCTAGGGCTCAGGTCAGTTGAAACTGGAGCAGGAGCATGGCCAGGTGGACTGGGGACAGCAAGGAGTCCTCATGTCAGGTAGTCCTGGGACATGGTCCTAGGGCTCAGGTCCTCCGAGAGAGAGAAAGAAAGAGAGAAGGAGAGAATTAGAGAACGCACACTTAGATTCACACAGGACACCGAATAGGACAGGAGAAGTACTCCAGATATAACAAACTGACCCTAGCCCCCCGACACATAAACTACTGCAGCATAAATACTGGAGGCTGAGACAGGAGGGGTCAGGAGACACTGTGGCCCCATCCGAGGACACCCCCGGACAGGGCCAAACAGGAAGGATATAACCCCACCCACTTTGCCAAAGCACATCCCCCACACCACTAGAGGGATATCTTCAACCACCAACTTACCATCCTGAGACAAGGCCGAGTATAGCCCACAAAGATCTCCGCCACAGTCTGATGGCCTTGAGATAGAAGCTGTTTTTCAGTCTCTCGGTCCCAGCTTTGATGCACCTGTACTGACCTCGCCTTCTGGATGATAGCGGGGTGAACAGGCAGTGGCTCGGGTGGTTGTTGTCCTTGATGATCTTTATGGCCTTCCTGTGACGTGTGCATGCGCGTGTGCGTGTGTGTGGATAGGAGCTGTAGGTATGATTGAGAGATCTGTCTATGGGGAACTGCTTACTGGTGGGGCTCTCCTCAATGGCCATGTACATTTGGGTACTACAGTTCAGCTGTTAGCGTGTACCATGAATGAATAGCCATTTAGAGTATGAATATCACTGTATCATACCATCAGTCTGGAAGCCTGGAAACTCCCGTTGTATCTATCCCAGCATGTCTGTTCCTCACTGGTTGATGTGTCTGTGAAGCCATCTGGAGACTCCACCTCTCCACGACTGATGAAGGGATGAGACCCAGGGGGACCAGGGGGACCAGGGGCCAGCCAACCAGTGGCAACCCCACCGTTGCTGAACTGACGACGGTAGGGGTGGAAGCGGTCAGCTGACACTGACTCTAAGTTTGACCTTTGACTCTGTGTTACCATGGCTCCATCAATGCTGTGCCTCCTGCAGGTCTCTGCAGCGGCATTTCTCTGTCTGTAGGTGGCGCTTTCTTTCTCACGCTGGGCAGTGGTAAATGACACAGAACTGCTGTCATGACACTGAGGAGAGATTAATATACAAATTGTTAGCTGGTTATTTAGCAACATCCAGAATCTCCTGGCTGGCATCTGTAATCATGAAACAATGCAAGGAAATAGCCAAGAAACACATATATTTTATCTCCTGGCATTGCCTGTATCCCAAATGACATCCTATAGGGCGCTATTTGGGAAGCAGACATAATTTGGGTTTAAGCACATCATGCCTGTTTTGGCCGGGGGGGTATTTACATCTCCTATAGATAGAGATCTCCAGTATTTACTGGCACATTGCTGCCCCAGGGGTGGGTAATTCATTAGTCCAAAAGAAGAGGAACGTGATTAATGTCAGGATAAAACTTAACACATTTCCTCCAGGGCATCTTGTCCTTGAAAAGGTCTTGTGTGTGTGATAAGTAGATAGTTGACTTAAGCAATAAGGACCGAGGATGTGTGGTATATGGCCAATATACCACGGCTAAGGACTGTTCCACGGCTAAGGACTGTTCTTAGGCACAATGCAACGTGGAGTGCATGGATGCAGCCCTTAGCCTGTGGTATATTGTCCATATATCATAAACCCCCGAGGTGTCTTACTGCTATTATAAACTGGTAACCAATGTTACCAGTGGTATACGGTCTGATATACCACGGCTGTCAGCCAATCAGCATTCAGGGCTCAAACCAGCCAGTTTATAAATCCTTTTAGATTCACTTAAAAACAATATCCATGTTGCAAGCAGACCTGGGTTCAAATAGTATTCACTTTTTTCAAATACTTTATCTGCCACAATGAAAATTACCAATGAAAAGCAACCAATGGAACCAAAAAATACTACTTGAACCGAGGTCTGGTTATTCAAACAGCTATGGGCTTATGCACTAAGATCACAATGTGGATTCTGGAATTACCTCTGGAGGAACAGCAGCCTAATGCAGGTGCAGGAAAGGAGATGAGATGGGTAAAGCATGCATGGCTTTGGGCTGAATCTAAATGGAGGGAGTGTATTTCTAGGTGAAACTGTAAAATAAACAGTTTTCAGTGGATTCTGGTACCTGTGAGTGCACCATCTGCTGGAGGGAGGACCCTGGAGGCTCACAGGTGCGTAGGGAGGAGATCTGAGGGGCTGGTGTCGTTGTCAGGGACTTGTTGGCACTGTGAGTACACGTGGAGCTGGGAGATTCTGTAGACATGATGATGTACCTATGAGGAAATCTGCACCTGGGAAGAATAGAAACGTGTTTGAGTTTGGGGCGTGGTATACACTGAGGTTATAAAATATCAGGAACACCTTCCTAATATTGAGTTGCACCCCCTTTCGCCCTCAGACAGCCTCAATTTGTCAGAGCATGGTCTCTACAAGGTGTCGAAAGCATTCCACAGGGATGCTGGCCCATGTTGCCTCCAATGCTTCCCACAGTTGTGCCATGTTGGCTGGATGTCCTTTGGATGGTGGAACATTCTTGATAAACATGGGAAACTGTTGAGCATGAAAAACCCAGCAGCGTTGCAGTTCTTGACACACTCAAACTGGTGCACCTGGCACCTACGGTTCAAAGGCACTTAAATATTTTGTCTTGCACATCCATGTCTCAATTGTCCCGAGGCTTAAAAATCCTTCTTTAATCATCTACAATGATTGAAGTGGATTTAACAGGTGACATCAAAAGGGGATCATAGCTTCACCTGGATTCACAACATACCAGGTTTCTCTTGTCCATGTTTTGTACACTCAGTGTAGTTGAATGTGTGTTATGAGTCACAATCGCATTTCCTGTGTTTTTTTAATCTATGTTATTTGGAATTGTAAATGTGTCATGCCTAGCTTTCACAGGTTCATGACATGTACTGTATGCACAGTGGCTTGCATGATTAATCTGTGTGTGGTTGACGCTTGCCAGTGCCATCCATGCGTTACATCATATCCTTATTGTATCTTTCATAGTCTGTGTCATTCATAGTATGAATGTACCTTTCAGGTAGGCTACAGCATTTAACCCCAATGTAACATCTCACCGGTCTTCTGGGCATCTCTGAGTTATCATTGTTAACAGACTAGGGCCTATACAATATGTCATCTTTTAGTGTACAGTTATGGGGACTGCAGGCTCGATGAAAAAGTATCCCAGACACAGATTAAGCCTAATCTTTGACTAAGAAGCACTTTAAATGGAGAAACATTTAGTCTAGGACTAGGTTTAAGGGATACTGTGAGATTCTGGCAATTAAGCCATTTTTCTACTAAGCTAGTTAGCATTGGCTCGCAAAACTACTGTTGAAGTCGGAAGTTTACATACACATAGGTTGGAGTCAATTAAACTCGTTTTTCAACCACTCCAACAAACTATAGTTTTGGCAAGTCGGTTAGGACATCTACTTTGTGCATGACACAAGTAATGTTTCAAACAACTGTTTACAGACACAAATACATTTAAACTCAGTTTTTCACAATTCCTGACATTTAATCCTAGTAAAAATTCCCTGTCTTAGGTCAGTTATGATCACCACTTTATTTTAAGAATGTGAAATGTCAGAATAATAGTAGAGAGAATGATTTATTTCAGGTTTTATTTCTTTCATCACATTCCCAGTGGGTCAGAAGTTTACATACACTCAATTAGTATTTGGTAGCGTTGCCTTTAAATTGTTTATCTTGGGTCAAACGTTTCAGGTAGCCTTCCACAAGCTTCACATAATAAATTGGGTGATTTTTGGCCCATTCCTCCTGACAGAGCTGGTGTAATTGAGTCAGGTTTGCAGGCCTCCTTGCTCACACCCGCTTTTCAGTTCTGCCCACAATTTTTCTATAGGATTGAGGTCAGGGCTTTGTGATGGCCACTCCAATACCTTGACTTTGTTATCCTCAAGCCATTTTGCCACAACTTTGGAAGTATGCTTGGGGATATTTGCGACCAAGCTTTAACTTCCTGACTGATGTCTTGAGATGTTGCTTCAATATATCCACATCATTATTCTGCCTCATGTTGCCATCTATTTTGTGAAGTACACCAGTCCCTCCTGCAGCAAATAACCTCCACAACATGATGCTGCCACGCCCGTGCTTCATGGTTGGGATGGTGTCCTTTGGCTTGCAAGCCTCCCCCTTTTCCCTCCAAACATAACGATGGTCATTATGGCCAAACAGTCCTATGTTGGTTTCATCAGACCAGAGGATATTTCTCCAAAAAGTACGATCTTTGTCCCCATGTGCAGTTGCAAACCATAGTTTGGCTTTTTTATGGCGGTTTTGGAGCAGTGGCTTCTTCCTTGCTGAGCGGCCTTTCAGGTTATGTCGATATAGGACTCGTTTTACTGTGGATATAGATACTTCTGTACCTGTTTCCTCCAGCATCTTCACAAGGACCTTTGCTGTTGTTCTGGGATTGATTGGCACTTTTCGCACCAAATTACGTTAATCTCTAGGAGACAGAAGGCGTCTCCTTCCTGAGCGGTATGACAGCTGCGCGGTCCCATGGTGTTTATACTTATTTACTATTGTTTGCACAGATGAACGTGGTACCTTCTGGCATTTGGAAATTGCTCCCAAGGATGAACCAGACTTGTGGAGGTCTACAATTTTCTTCTGAGGTGTTGGCTGATTTCTTTAGATTTTTCCATGATGTCAAGCAAGGAGGCACTGAGTTTGAAGGTAGGCCTTGAAATACATCCACAGGTACACCTCCAATTGACTCAAATGATGTCAATTAGCCTATCAGAAGCTTCTAAAGCCATGACATCATGTTCTGGTATTTTCCAAGCTGTTTAAAGGCACAGTCAACTATGTAAACTTCTGACTCACTGGAATTGTGATACAGTGAATTATAAGTGAAATAATCTGTCTGTAAACAATTGTTGGAAAAATTACTTGTGTCATGCACAAAGTAGATGTCCTAACCGACTTGCCAAAACTATAGTTTCTTAACAAGAAATTTGTGGAGTGGTTGAAAACAACCTAAGTGTATGTAAACTTCCGACTTCAACTGTAAGTTGGCTCTATGGCACTGGCAAGGTGGTTTTCCATCTTCATCAGTTTACAGCTCTGTTATCAGATCCCAGCAGAGGTGTGAGACATGTGGCAGAGGTTCCAGGAAGCGTGACTTCATACACACACACTTATACACATCAATGCACGCACAGACACGCACACACACGCACACACACACACACACACACACACACACACACACACACACACACACACACACACACACACACACACACACACACACACACACACACACACACACACACACACCTCAAAGCTCATTAAAATGGGCAACAAACCGTGAAGATTAGATCACTCACAACCAGCTATTGCTGAGTTGGGTTGAAGGGTGAAATCAAGACCCTTGTGTGTGTGTGTGTGTGTGTGTGTGTGTGTGTGTGTGTGTGTGTGTGTGTGTGTGTGTGTGTGTGTGTGTGTGTGTGTGTGTGTGTGTGTGTGTGTGTGTGTGTGTGTGTGTTTTGCATATCCCAACTCCCCCTGAGACACCCTCGGAGAGTGGGGTCAGGTCCGGGCTCACGGCCTGGGTCAGCCATTATTGACAGTGACCTGTTTTAGAGAAGTAGAGCGCGAGAGAGAGAGAGATTCAATACAAAAGTAAAAAAGGAAGTGAAATGTCAGAGTTGAGACAGCCTTTGTTCTGTTGCAGCAACTGCTCCTTTGCCCTGCTTGACACAAACCTCTGATTGGCCGTTTGGAGTTGCACTGACGAGGAAGAATGGTTGATCAAGAGAAAAAAACACTGTGCTGTCATTTCTTTGGCCATAGAAGGTTAACTGCTTTCAAGGTGGAGAGGGATCTGTGGGAGGTTAAGGACTATAGTGTGACATCCCTGTTTGTATGTGCACTGTGACCTCCGATAAAAGGGCTGGACCTTCATGGCATTGGTGAAGTGTACTTACCATGTGACAAGTATACCTTCACATTCACATGTATGGCTTTTTCAAGTTTTATGTGTGCTTGTTTTTTTAAATGGTCAAATAAAATAAAATAAAATAAAACTAAAAACAGCAGGGTCATTCGTTGGGAACTAACCAATATACTGCAATACATCTACAGAATGAACCTTAATGTCAAAATGATTTAACTCTAGGAACTGTGTATTGATAATGGTCCCCACAACCAGAAGCTAATACTGACAAATGTATGTGCCGTTCAGATGAACAAACGCTGCCATTGTCTGTGAGTTGATGTGGGAAAAGGAATGACACCAGTCTGCCAACTCTGCCATGTTATCATAACTCTACAGAAAACGAAAAAATCAGATATTAAAATGTCCACAGTTTGTCCTGGGGATATTCCCACAATTTACAAGCCAAAATGTATGAATGAATGGTTCCCATCTGATTTAAAGACAAAAAGATATATGTGAATAATTTGATACACCAATGTTTAGTGGTGTTGGTTTTCCTCTAAGTGTCCAGTTCCTCTTTAAAGCTCTTCTAAAGCTGAATGTTGTGTTGGTTTCTGACAGACCTGGGTTCAAATAGTATTTGACATAATTATGGGTACTTTATTTGTGTTTGATTGAGTATGCCTGGTTTAATGGACCAATAGAATAGTTCCAAAACTGCAAAACCCACCCATCTGGCACTCAAGGCAAGCTAGAGCAAATGCTCAATGTATTTCAAAGGTTTTAAATAGTATTTGAACCCAGGTGTGCTTGTTTCTGACATGTTTCAGCGGTCCCAGTCCTGAGGTGTTGCCATAACTAACCCTCACCTTTACACCATTTGATTGGCAGTTCTAATGGACCAAGAACGTCTACCTTTTCACTTTCATCCATCATGTAATTAGGAAGTACTTCTTTTCATCTCCTTCTTTTCTTCTCCTTTGCTCTGTCGGTTCCTGTGTTGTTATAACTAAAGCCCAGAGTGCCAGCAGTGAGATGAGGGGAGAAAACGAATATTATCTCAAAGAACAAATACTAGGGACTTAACCCTCGTTCACTTTACTTACAGTTTTGTGACCTGTTGACATTCGAAGTCCTCCATCACAGACGTTATAAGCTTCTGTGCAGTATCTCTATGCTCCTATATGTCATGTCACAGACAGTAAGACAAGGGTGGGCAACTTCTGACTCAACGCTAACACAACTGTTTCAACTAATACACGTTTAAATTGAAGATCATGATTAGTTGATCTGTTGAATCAGGTGTGTTAGAGCTGTGCTGGAACCTAAGCCTCCAAATACTGTGGCTACTGTTTCCCGCCCCTTAACTATATGCCTTTCTTGAGGAATTTAGATATACATTACATACAAAATATATGTGCAGGGTGTTCCTCCAACCTGTTTACCAACAATTAGTCCTTTTGGGGAAGTTTTTCCTGGGTAAACCCTATCACTGAATTAATGTCATTGTTGAAACACACCATTTGGTAGGCTCATGAAACCGGGCTAAAACATAATCCCAGAGCCTCTCCTCTCTGTACAGGCTCTTATGCCTGCATGTGAATGTGCTGGCTGGGCTGTTGTCAACCATGTGATACAGTAATATATGCAAATCACAGCGCTCCTGTTAGGTCTTTGTTTGACTAATATTTAGTCAAACAAACACTGGCAGTGTTCCAAAACGCATACTTGTGTTCTATCTAGAGCGTATAGCGAGTACGGAAATCAACTGTCATTTTCAAGTGCGATTCCAAACATAAGAACGTGAAAAGGTAAGTATGTGCTAAGTTTACCGGAAGTTCTATAAGCGTACTTGGGAGGTCTGGAAAACAATGTACACATGGAAGCATACTTTTTTGTTCTTTTCGCCAGGGAGGCTATCCCATAACACCTTGCGACACAGCGAAAATGACAAAAACTTCTGAATTAATGGCGGACTGAAGTCCCCGCTTGGGAGAAAATGTTTCAGTTCAATCTAGGCTTGCTAGACAGCCAAGTTATTTGTGTATTCTTACATGATCAGTCAATACATACATGTAGTGTCTGTTTACCTAACGTTAGCTAGCTAGATAACGTTCTTCTTGTCACTTTGCCCTCCCTTGTGTTTCACCATTGCATATAAAGAAAATGTATGTGGAATAATGATATGATAAATGAACAGTAAATCGGTGAGAACTCGATCAAGCTTATGAATATGTAACACTGTTTACAAAGCAATTGCACATTAAAAAAAGGTAGTTGTGGTTCTCAGCAACTTGAACCAGCACTGAAATTTGAGCAGTGAGGTTAATGTATCCTCCCTTGGCCTTATGTTTCTGCTGTGTTCTCCTCAGGTTGAAGCACATCCCACCCCATCACCCAGACAGATGGAAAGAACTTGGGAACCTCCCGTCCATCAGGAAAATCACCCTATCACAGGACTTTAGTCAGGAATTTACTCAGCAGTGTGCAACATTACTATGTTAGAAGTAGATCAACACATTGTTCTCTATCATGCAAAATTGTCAGCTCATGGTAATATATGACGGTCATTCTAAAATACAGACATGGGTGATTTCTGCCACAGGGTACTGCACTGTGCGCAAGTTTTTATTCCTGCCCCCAACTATTCATCGTCTACAATTTAGACCACAATAAGCTGAATGAGGTGCTAGTGAAAGACTGGAACAAAAACCTGTAACCTCCTGTCCTGTGTATAAACAACCTGTAACCTCCTGCCCTGTGTATAAACAACCTGTAACCTCCTGTCCTGTGTATAAACAACCTGTAACCTCCTGTCCTGTGTATAAACAACCTGTAACCTCCTGCCCTGTGTATAAACAACCTGTAACCTCCTGTCCTGTGTATAAACAACCTGTAACCTCCTGTCCTGTGTATAAACAACCTGTAACCTCCTGCCCTGTGTATAAACAACCTGTAACCTCCTGTCCTGTGTATAAACAACCTGTAAACTCCTGTCCTGTGTATAAACAACCTGTAACCTCCTGTCCTGTGTATAAACAACCTGTAACCTCCTGTCCTGTGTATAAACAACCTGTAACCTCCTGTCCTGTGTATAAACAACCTGTAACCTCCTGTCCTGTGTATAAACAACATGTAAACTCCTGTCCTGTGTATAAACAACCTGTAAACTCCTGTCCTGTTTATAAACAGCCTGTAAACTCCTGTCCTGTGTATAAACAACCTGTAAACTCCTGTCCTGTGTATAAACAACCTGTAACCTCCTGTCCTGTGTATAAACAACCTGTAACCTCCTGTCCTGTGTATAAACAACCTGTTAACTCCTGTCCTGTGTATAAACAACCTGTAAACTCCTGTCCTGTTTATAAACAGCCTGTAAACTCCTGTCCTGTGTATAAACAACCTGTAACCTCCTGTCCTGTGTATAAACAACCTGTAACCTCCTGTCCTGTGTATAAACAACCTGTAACCTCCTGCCCTGTGTATAAACAACCTGTAAACTCCTGTCCTGTGTATAAACAACCTGTAACCTCCTGTCCTGTGTATAAACAACCTGTAACCTCCTGCCCTGTGTATAAACAACCTGTAACCTCCTGCCCTGTGTATAAACAACCTGTAACCTCCTGTCCTGTGTATAAACAACCTGTAACCTCCTGTCCTGTGTATAAACAACCTGTAACCTCCTGTCCTGTGTATAAACAACCTGTAACCTCCTGTCCTGTGTATAAACAACCTGTAACCTCCTGTCCTGTGTATAAACAACCTGTAACCTCCTGTCCTGTGTATAAACAACCTGTAACCTCCTGTCCTGTTTATAAACAGCCTGTAACCTCCTGTCCTGTGTATAAACAACCTGTAAACTCCTGTCCTGTGTATAAACAACCTGTAACCTCCTGTCCTGTGTATAAACAACCTGTAACCTCCTGTCCTGTGTATAAACAGCCTGTAATCTCCTGTCCTGTGTATAAACAACCTGTAACCTCCTGTCCTGTGTATAAACAACCTGTAACCTCCTGTCCTGTGTATAAACAACCTGTAAACTCCTGTCCTGTGTATAAACAACCTGTAACCTCCTGTCATGTGTATAAACAACCTGTAACCTCCTGTCCTGTGTATAAACAACCTGTAACCTCCTGTCCTGTGTATAAACAACCTGTAACCTCCTGTCATGTGTATAAACAACCTGTAAACCCCTGTCCTGTGTATAAACAACCTGTAACCTCCTGTCCTGTGTATAAACAACCTGTAAACTCCTGTCCTGTGTATAAACAACCTGTAAAGTCCTGTCATGTGTATAAACAGCCTGTAACCTCCTGTCCTGTGTGTAAGCAACCTGTAACCTCCTGTCCTGTGTATAAACAGCCTATAAACTCCTGTCCTGTGTATAAACAGCCTGAAAACTCCTGTCCTGTGTATAAACAGCCTGTAAACTCCTGTCCTGTGTATAGACAACCTGTAAACTCCTGTCCTGTGTATAAACAACCTGTAACCTCCTGTCCTGTTTATAAACAACCTGTAACCTCCTGTCCTGTGTATAAACAGCCTGTAAACTCCTGTCCTGTGTATAAACAACCTGTAAACTCCTGTCCTGTGTATAAACAGCCTGTAACCTCCTGTCCTGTGTATAAACAGCCTGTAAACCAATGTCCTGTGTATAGACAACCTGTAACCTCCTGTCCTGTGTATAAACAGCCTGTAAACCCCTGTCCTGTGTATAAACAGCCTGTAAACCCCTGTCCTGTGTATAAACAGCCTGTAAACTCCTGTGATGATCAAAGCTTTTGAATGTTAATCTCCTTGATGTCCCTCACTTCAGGATGCTAAAATGTTTATCTACTGAGCTATTTGCTTTATGTTTGTATTCTTACCTTTGGTTATTTCTTATTGTCACCGCTAAAAAAAGCATCCATAACATTTTCAGGCTCAAGATTAATGTTATGTAAGTGTTTCAAAATAAGACGTCTGTTTATTCTCTGTAAACTGCAGAAACCTTCAGTTCCCAGGCACCATGTCATTATGGAACCTGTCATTCATCTGTCGTAAAGATGTCATTACAACCTTTCCCCCTTGGAGATTTATTGACAGCTGTCATGCTAACAATTCTAACCTCTCAGGACGTCTCTAGATTATCTGATTGTCTCTGCGCCTCCCTCTGACCTAGATCACCTTGTCTCTAACTTTGTTATGCTATATAACCAACCATAGCCTCTGTCACAGGCTTTCACCTCACCATCGGTAGCACAGCCTGGGAGTGGAGGTTAATATATCCCTAACCCTGACGTGATCCATATATTTGCTTACAAGAGCTTATCATTTAGCATTTGGCTCTACAACACCTAATCCATATATTTGAAAATCACAGATGCTTGGATGACAGTAATGACGGAAATCTGTTAAATATTTTATCATGAGTTAGTTCATCATACAGTAGGGATAGTTACTCAGTCCATTGTGGCTGACACAGGGCCAGTGGGCCACTAAAGCATGTTTAAAGTCATTAGTCGGTGTCCTTTCAACCGTTAAACATCAGAGATGCAGGTAAGAAGACAAGACTCATCTTTGTTCAACGACACAGCTTTTCTTTTGACACTAGTGTCACTCCAGCAAACACACAACCACCCCACAAGGTCCCCTCCTTGTGAGCCTTTAGCGTGCTGTACATGAGGTTTTTCAATGTAATTTCATAAGGCATGTCACATTTAATAAAGGAGCAATAGCTGCTTAGAAGCACAGACAGGTGTATTGCCATAGGTTCGCCATACTTGCTCAAAAGTTTCCAACCTTTTCACATTCTTGACCATTTAGAGATGCTCAACTCACCCTCTTTGACTCGACAACAATCTTGTTCTGCCTTATACAGTAGGCCACAGTATCTTCTTTAAATCTCGTGGAGTCAATCAATCATTCCAGTCCAGTCTGATGAAGAAGAAGAATTTATTAAGTTCACTTGGCTTAGCCTATACACTTTGAACACTTTCCCACAGAACGATTCTTCTGTTGAAGAATACTGTTGATGTGATATTGAGTCAGAAGAGTGTGGTAGTAGGAAGCAGTGCTGAAGGGCTGGTTCCAGCCTTCAGAGCATTAATCGCATGCTCATTCTCTCTCTTCTTTAACTGTCTCTCTCTTTTTCTCTCTTTCTGTCTGGCCCTCAGCCAACCCACGGCAGCCCAGCAGAGCGCTATGAGATACATGGAAGGAAACCTGTCACAACAGGTTCCAAAGGCCTAGCTACTGTACTGCTGAAGTCACCACTTCTGTCTCTCTCTCCTTATCTCTTTCTTTACCTGACTCAAAGAAGGGGACTTGTGTGAATGGGACATCAAATACACCTTAATCACATCCCCTATCGTCTGGCAGAGAGTGGGTAGTTAGTGGTTTCAGAGCTCGCCCACTGCAAGAGGACCTGTAGGATAGGATCTGGTTCACTCTGTGTAATTGCACCAATCATAAGAGCCTGTATAGCACATTAGTTAAATTAGCTAGTTTGGTCTATTGACACTCATTTCTGTTCTTTGAATGCATCAGGGCTCTCATTTTCTATGGCAATATATTATTATTTGATATCCTTTTTTTGCATATTTAACATTTTTGACAGTTTGATGCACTTGCATAAAAAAAAATCATCACCTGCATAAAATAGCATTAGCTAACTAATGAAACCACTGGATTAGACGTACCCAGGTGTGACCAGGTGTGTCGCGGACGTGGCGCCAGGCAGTCAGGTGCTGAGCAGACGGCACAGGGTCAGAGAAGAAGTGCCAGGTGTGTCACACTGTGAGGCCGGTCACATGCCAAGGGTTAGATAGACTGAGTGGCTCTGGGTAGAGGACAGGTGTCGACCCTTTGAGCCTCTCATTGACAGAAGACCTCTCAATGAGAAAGGAAATGATGGACTGAACCGCTGAAGACCTCTTCCAAACTTTTATACTGACAGATGGACCAAGATCCACACCTGAGGTGGGGAGAGGGAGAGAAGGGGAGGAGGGGGGAGGGAGCTGGAGAGAGGTGGGGAGAGGGAGAGAAGGGGAGGAGGGGGAGGGAGCTGAAGAGAGGTGGGGAGAGGGAGAGAAGGGGAGAGGGGGAGGGAGCTGGAGAGAGGTGGGGAGAGGGAGAGAAGGGGAGAGGGGGGAGGGAGCTGGAGAGAGGTGGGGAGAGGGAGAGAAGGGGAGGAGGGGGAGGGAGCTGGAGAGAGGTGGGGAGAGGGAGAGAGGGGGGAGGGGGAGGGAGCTGGAGAGAGGTGGGGAGAGGGAGAGAAGGGGAGAGGGGGAGGGAGCTGGAGAGAGGTGGGGAGAGGGAGAGAAGGGGAGGAGGGGGGAGGGAGCTGGAGAGAGGTGGGGAGAGGGAGAGATAGAGAAAGTAAGAGAGAGGAGTGGAAGAGGTATGTCAATACAGGTAAATTCCTATCCTACCCCTCAAGTGAACCAGGAAAGTAGCACCCTCCCTCTCTCTCTCTCTCTCTCTCTCTCTCTCTCTCTCTCTCTCTCTCTCTCTCTCTCTCTCTCTCTCTCTCTCTCTCTCTCAGCTACCTTATTATTCAAACCATGTCCTCATCAGGAGGGCAAGGCTGAGGTGAATGATAGATAGAGAGGGATAAATTACTGATGAATAATCTCTTAGGTTACAGTGGGAGGTCTCAGCCAACCTCTCAACACAGTCAAGTAGCCGCAGGGGGCGCCTCCTGACAGAAACAGGGGTTTCTGAAGAGGTGTAATGTGGGAAAATGTTCTGAAGTGCACTTTACTGAGATGACACCAGAACCCACTACCGTCTGGGTAAAAAAAAAATGTCCTGGAGCACTGAGGTGTCCTTGTTTGCTGTTGTTTTACTAGAATGGTCTCTTTTCGGGCAATGGAAGGGGAGTGGAGTGAATTCAAGTCTTGTATCATTCTGGCACATGCTCCAGACAGGCTCATCAAAACAAACTGACCCCGCAAATCTCTGAAATGTTTCATGTTGAAAAATGTGTAACAAAATTTGCCCATATACCTATGTGTAAGTGCTATGTTATTACATGGTAACAGAGTGTAGTGGTGCTAAAGAGAAACAGACATGTCTGAAGTGAATTATACCCTGTTCCTTGTTACAATTGTATCAACCACTTCCTAGACAACTAAGATCCTTAGATCAGAATTCTATCAACCCTGGGATTCCACTTGTGTTACATATCTACAGTATGTTACAGTACATAGGTAAAGTGTTGCCAGTTAACTCTGATATCACGGTCGTCATAATGAGGAGACCAAGGCGCAGCGTGATAAGAGTACATAACTCTTTTAATGAGAAGAATGAACACTGAACAAACCGTGAAGCTATATGACTAGTGCAAACAGGCAACTAAACATAGAATAACAACCCACAAACTATCCAAGGAATATGGCTACCTAAATATGGTCCCCAATCAGAGACAACGATAAAGAACCAATCTGGGAAACCATAAACATAAAAACACCTAGACTAGAAAAAAACCATAAACATACAGAAACCCCTAGACAATACAAAACTCCACAAACCACCCTTGTCACACCCTGACCTAACCAAATAATAAAGACAACAAAGATAACTAAGGTCAGGGAGTGACATCTGAAATGATGCCTGTGTAATTTCCATGTCATCCCTACAGTACATAGTTCATTTTTATCCCACACATTATTTTTCTCTATGTTGTGTCGGTGCCAATGATGAAATCAAGCTATACCAACAAACACCACTTGAACATCAGAAGAGAAAGGAAACAATCAGATGGTTGTCCCCACAGGAGATAAATGACAGCAGACGGACTTACTGTGACCTTAACCTCTTGTTGTGTTGCTGTGTTGCTGCCTCTGCAACAGAGATTGGTTGGAATAAGAGGGCTATGTCATCCGAATGACTCACATGCTGCCTCTGCAACAGAGATTGGTTGGAATAAGAGGGCTATGTCATCCGAATGACTCACATGCTGCCTCTGCAACAGAGATTGGTTGGAATAAGAGGGCTATGTCATCCGAATGACTCACATGCTGCCTCTAGAACTCTTATATGTCATCAGTTCAACAAACCAGTTTGGTTGAGGCTCTGCATAGATTATTTTCATAATTCCCTATTAAGATCACTTTCGCATTTTATTGGTCACGAGGTCCAACCAAAATCTGACTTCCGCTTTTAACCCAACCGCTCCAAAAGACACACACACTACCGTTCAAAAGTTCACTTAGAAATGTCCTTGTTATTGAAAGAAAAGCGCATTTTTCGACCATTAAAAAAACATCAAATTGATCAGAAATACAGTGTAGACATGGTTAATGTTGTAAATGACTATTGTAGCTGGAAAAGGAAGGTTTTTGTTGTTCTGATTAAAGAAGTTTACATATCCATCTCTCTTTGGTGAATGAGAACTTTCAATCAATCACAGACTATTGCTGTGAGTTTTCGCTTTGGTTATTTGGCTCAGGTGCTGACAGGGGTGCTCCCTGGACACACCTGCTTACCCGAAAAAACCTGACAACAGCTGCCCTGGAAATAATACAGAGCTGCCAATCAGAGCTCTACTCTCACTAGGCTGGTAACCTATAGGTACGAGAAGCTCGGTGAAGATGCCACACACAGCCAGGTCAGGCAGGGTAGCTTGACTAGAAGCTAAAGTTGTGTAAACTGCCAATACGGTTATTACAAAGTGATGTTTAGAATCCATGTAAAACATCATGTTTCTTATAGAACAAGACTGTGGGTACTGTATTGGTAGCTTGATGATGTTTGATGCCAATGTGAGAGGCAGGTGAGAGAGGTAAACATGTTGATGACCTGCTTTACTCAGAAAGAGAGGAAAAATCATGTTCCAGATTCCAGTTATTGTGTCCTTATATATTATGATTTATGACTTTAAACTCTGGAGAGAACATGCCCAGCCCGCAGGGGAACCTATACAGATGTATAACTAAGTGATTCCACTCTTGGCTGATGGTAAAGGAATATAAATTATATATTTATTTACCCTCCCAGTGATTCAATGGGAACATCCAAAGTGGCACCCTATGTGCTTTTTGATCTGGGCCCTATCAAAACTAGTGTACAATGTAGCAAATAGGGTGCCATTTGGGACAGATGCAATATGCTATTAAACAGCAGCTGTCTACCCAGCAGATATATTAGAACAATATTATGCAGGTTTCTTATTTTACCTGTCTCTTTGAAAAGAAAAATGGGCATAAAAACACGACGTAAAAAGACATTGTGTACCTTGTCTTAAACAGAGTGTGGTAGCCTACAGAAAATGTGTGAATGACCCATATGCTCCACACAGGGTCAAAGGGTTCAAAGGTCAAGTAAGTCCATTTATGAAGCTTGCGCCACCAGAAATACGCTAAACCTCATAAAAAAGACATATATGTCACCTTTATTTAACTAGGAAAGTCAGTTAAGAACAAATTCTTATTTACAATGACAGCCTACCGGGAAACAGTAGGTGAATTACCTTGTTCAGGGGAAAAACAACAGATTTTTACCATGTCAGCTCGGGGATTCAATCCTGCAACCTTTCGGTTACTGTCCCAATGCTCAAACTAGGCTACCTGCCACCCCATCAATAATCATCATCAATCCACAATCAATTACTAATTTCATAAGCTCTATCCAGTAACACCTGCACTGTCTGAGATGACAGAGAGAAAATATATTGCATATATTGCAAACATATAGGATAAATATATGGCTAGTTAAACACCACTCAGAAGGGGGTGTGGTGGACCTAAAACTAAAATGTATATTTTGTTCATTTATGAATAAATGAATGAATCAATCAAATGGATACAGCCCTTTCTACATCCGCAGTTGTCACAAAGTTATTTTCAAGTAAACCAGCCTACTAGTGGCCTTACTGACCAAAAAGTATAGAAATAAACCCAGTGTCCCTCTTTGGAAACAAAGTAGGAGATCTATTGAGTGAGAAAGAGAGAGAGAGAAAAGGAGAGAGAGACAAGGAGGGGGAGAGAGAGAGACAAGGACAGAGAGAGAGAGAGAGAGAGAGAGAGAGAGAGAGAGAGAGAGAGAGAGAGAGAGAGAGAGAGGGAGAGAGAGAGAGAGAGAGAGAGAGAGAGAGAGAGAGAGAGAGAGAGAGAGAGAGAGAGAGAGAGAGAGAGAGAGACAAGGACAGAGAGAGAGAGAGAGAGAGAGAGAGAGAGAGAGAGAGAGAGAGAGAGAGACAAGGACGGAGAGAGAGAGATCTGCTGAAAAGGTCGGAAAGACGATGATGATGACTCACCCGTTATGGGAACTGTGGTAGTTAGTCGCCCGTCACACTCCTCAATTCTCCGCAATACGGAGTTGCTGGAAGGAACCACCTGACTATGCATGGGCCCACCCTACCACCCGACTATGCATGGGCCCACCCTACCACCCGACTATGCATGGGCCCACCCTACCACCCGACTATGCATGGGCCCACCCTACCACCCGACTATGCATGGGACCACCCTACCACCCGACTATGCATGGGACCACCCTACCACCCGACTATGCATGGGACCACCCTACCACCCGACTATGCATGGGACCACCCTAACACCCGACTATGCATGGGCCCACCCTACCACCCGACTATGCATTGGACCACCCTACCACCCGACTATGTATGGGACCACCCTACCACCCGACTATGCATGGGACCACCCTACCACCCGACTATGCATGGGACCACCCTACCACCCGACTATGCATGGGACCACCCTACCACCCGACTATGCATGGGACCACCCTACCACCCGACTATGCATGGGACCACCCTACCACCCGACTATGCATGGGACCACCCTACCACCCGACTATGCATGGGCCCACCCTACCACCCGACTATGCATGGGCCCACCCTACCACCCGACTATGCATGGGACCACCCTACCACCCGACTATGCATGGGACCACCCTACCACCCGACTATGCATGGGACCACCCTACCACCCGACTATGCATGGGACCACCCTACCACCCGACTATGCATGGGACCACCCTACCACCCGACTATACATGGGCCCACCCTACCACCCGACTATGCATGGGACCACCCTACCACCCGACTATGCATGGGACCACCCTACCACCCGACTATGCATGGGACCACCCTACCACCCGACTATGCATGGGACCACCCTACCACCCGACTATGCATGGTACCACCCAATTATGCATGGAACCACTGAGTCTTTCTCTTGTTTGTTTGCCTCTGAGTGACACTACCATGGAATGATCACGGGAGAATGGTACCTAGATTATAACCCAAATGTTTTTATATCTCATTATATTACCGGCCGCCCTGATGACCCTAGGTCATGGAATGGTCATCCAAAGGTCATCCTGTCCTACTGTCCAATGAACACGGCCCCATGCCAGTGGTTCCTTGGATTCATTCTATAAACTGTCATTTAATTTTATTAATTTCCTTCTTTAACCTGAATTATTATTTTGTACTGTATTTTCCTTTATTTTTGACCTACTGCTTTGAAACGACTTGGAATTAGCTGAAAGCTATATAATTGAAAACAACAATAATAACATTGAAATAGAAAGGATTTTCCTTCTGTACCCTTGTCTCCGTTTAAACCCAGTGGGGTCTCCACCAGTGGGCATAATCCTATGGATGTCAATGGGATTTGAGCCCATCATTTTTGCCCAAATTCATATTCTACAATCCTACAGGAAGTGGGTATGAAGGGAGCCCTGCCACAAAATGAACCCAAGAAATCAATGTGCAAACCAAATAGTGATGTCATCATCATACATGAACTATAATACAATTACAACCAATACAATAATAAAAACAAATGTAAAATACATTTTGATTTCGTTTGAGATGGCCTGTGATTGGACACTTGAAATGATTCTCCTATTTCCAAGGCTTGAGTTTTTTCTGTGTGCAGTATTTAATACAGTAGGCATGATACATAAACACTGTCGAAACAATAGCAAAAATATACATTTTGTGCAGCAGCTTCAAGAACGTTTCACAATAATATGCCACTGATGCTTTTCCTGACTTCAACAATAACATTTGTATTCCAACACAGATTGCTTTTCACATTAAATATGTTTGTTTGTTTGTTTGTTATTGTTTTTTATATAATAACATAATCATAGATCTCCCTCTTGTGTCCGCTCCTCTAAGCTTAAACAGATTTGACAATCCGAAAAAGGATCAAATACAACCTGCATGTTTTAGCTGTACAAAAACCATTGATTAATCTAAATTAATTTAATTCCAATCAATCTAAACTTTGACAGAGGGGAGGAGGAGTACCAGTCCGACCGGTAAACAGATACTGTGTGTGTTGTTATATGGAGTGTGTATACAGTAGTAGCCTAGAACACCCTGAGTGGGTTGACCATCAGCACTGTCCCAGATAGACGTGTACATACAGTATCTCTCCCCTCCTCCCATCCCTCCGCTCTCTTCCTCCTCTTCTTTTTGTTCTCCCCTTCCCTCCCTCCTTCCTTCCTTCCTTGCCAGTGTCTCCAGATCAGGGAGTGTGTATGATGGTAACATTGGCCCAGTCAGGGAAGGTGTTGAGATTGAACATGGCTGCTCCCCAGGTGTTCAGTGCGATGTTGATGGTGATGACACCAACAATGTTCAGAACGAATCCAGCCTTCGCCTGTTGTCAGCATGGTGAAAAACAGGTAGGAACATTGGTCACAGACGGAATGATTCACAACCATGTATTCTATGAGCCTGGATCCAAAGAGAATTGCTCCGTTTCACTTCTGGTTTCAATCAATGAATCACATTTGCAATTGTCACAAAGTGTTTTTTACAATGAAGAGATGCCCAGACTGAAACAGTGAAACAGAACAATTCAGTTTGGATCCAGGATAATATTTCACTCTCCATACAAAGTACTGTATGGAGAGGGGTGAGGGGTGAGGGGTGAAGGGTCATAGGTCGTACCATGTCCATGACTTTGAGGTTGCCATAAGAGAAGGCGATGGCATTAGGGGGCGTGGCCACCGGCAGCATGAAGGCCAGCGAGGCACAGATGGTGCAGGGCAGCATGACGTACAGTGGGTGGAGCTTAATGGCTACAGCCTGGGAACAGACAGACAGGGTCATACATGAGTCAAAGAGGTGAAATGAACATATAGTGTATGCTTAATATGCTGACCAAACCGCTCACTGGCCTTTAGTTTTCCCGGTGAAATGGAACCAATGGAATGGTCCCAAAAGGAGCACCACTTAAAATTATTGATCCAGGTTTTCTAAGTGGACATGTGTGTTACCATGTGTGTTGCCTGGTTGTGTGTATGTACATTTCTAAGGGATTCTGTCTTACCATAGAGGCCAGTATAGGCAGGAACAGTGTGGTAGTAGCTACGTTACTGGAGCACTCAGTGAATGTGGCAGTGAGTAGACACAGGAGGAAGGAAATGGCAAAGGGAGGGATGGACTGCAGGGGGGCCAGACTTTCTCCTAGCCACTGAGACAGACCAGACACCTGCACACAGAGAAAAACATATCCACAATTTTCATAATTTTTGTTAAAAAAAATAAAACACAGACCGACCGATTCGGACAGACTGATCAACCTATAGACAGACAGTACCTCACTTCCCCGGGCCAGAGCGAAGCCTCCTCCCAGTAGCAGGAGAATGTTCCACGGCATCTTCTCTTGGACCACGTCCCAGTTCAGCAGGGTGAGAGGGGCCTTCAGGGGCTTTCCTATAGGGACAAGACACACACAGGAGAATGACACCAGGTTTACCATCACGGTCCTTACAGCCTTGATACCAGGCACTCCTGCAGGAACTTGGTAGTATGGTAACTCAAGACTACAGTCCCAGAGATCTGTGTATTTACATGGTAGTTAGGAAGGTACAGTGTTATTAAAGTGTACAGTATCTCTGTCCAAATCTATATAGGCAGAGATTATAATGTTATGATGTACAGGACTCTGTCCTAGATAGAACTTACTTACATTGATACTCAGGGAGCAAAGGCCATCGATAACTCCTAGACACTAACATGACCACAAAAACACTCTATGCTAGGAACGGAAAACCAGAAGTCAAGGAGCCATGACAAGGCACCTCAAAGTCTGCCTCGCAAACTCTGCTGCCTCGCACTCCGAACTCGAACTCTTCACTAAGTGCCTTTAATCATTGTGACACCCATTTATTTACCAAACACATTAAGCTGCTGCCGTTTTGAGGTAGGAGCTGCATTACTGGAGCACTTCGTTTTGACCTTGTCACTTATCAGGAGTAAGAACACTAAACTCAGTTTAGGTTACAGAGGGAGAAAAGTCCATATGTATTTATATGAATGAATGAATGAATGAAATCTTATTTTGGTGTCAAATCGCCAGTTGGCATTAATTGACACAAACAAACATTACAATAATCCACTGAGAAAATTCAGTGATTCTTGTCGTTCCGGTGTTCTCTGCAGTGCGCATTGCATAAAGAGTGAAGTAAATGTTTTATATAAAAAAAATCTATACATAATAAATAGCAAATAAGGTTATCCCCCCAAAAAAATATCCATTAGAAATGTCTGCCAGTCATTTATTGATTTGAAAGCTATTTGTTTCGGGAAAGGGCAGAACAGAGAATACAGCCGTGTAGGGCAGGGCAGACCTTGAGGCTAGCGCTATATCACTCTGCAGCCCTCTGATGTGTCTTGAGTATGTGTGTGTGTGTGTGTGTGTGTGTGTGTGTGTGTGTGTGTGTGTGTGTGTGTGTGTGTGTGTGTGTGTGTGTGTGTGTGTGTGTGTGTGTGTGTGTGTGTGTGTGTGTGTGTGTGTGTGTGTGTGTGTGTGTGTGTGTGTGCGTGTGCGTGTGCGTGTGCGTGTGCGTGTGCGTGTGTGTGTGTGTGTGTGTGTGTGTGCGTGCGTGCGAGCATGTGCAAGCCCTGAGAAGTAAGAGTGCTATCAGGACGATTACAAAGCACTGAGTCCTGAAGATTATATCTCTATACCAAACTTTTTCAGCCTGGGACCCAAATAAGTCCTTCCATGAAAACCTGTGAGATTTGTTTGATGGGCCTCCACTCCTCGCAGGCAAAACATTTTATAGGCCTCCTTCCTGGCGGCAGAGAGAAAAGTTTTACATCTAATTTCCTGCAATTCTACACATTTTGCCATGACTTATGCCATGTTTATATGATATCTGAGTGAGAATGATGGCTGTGGAGGTCAGGGCCCCTGGGCATGTGCCCTGCTTGGCCGGTCGACCATGACTACTACAAGTTTAGATAGCTGGCTAGACTAATTTACTAATCTAAAAATTGTTAGCTGGCATGGCTAATTGAGTGACTGTCAGAGACTGTTGTCACATTGTGGCTCAGTTGGTAGAGCATGGCGCTTGTAACGCCAGTGTTGTGGGTTTGATTCCCATGGGGGACCAGTATGAAAATGTATGCATTCACTACTATAAGTCGCTCTGGATAAGAGCGTCTGCTTAATGACTAAAATGTACAACAACAAAAAAATCTGACAATTAGATAAAAACTGCTGATGCCCAATCAAATTTCAAAAGTGCACCTTGTGTATTCTATTATTCAAACTTTCAACAGACTGAGTCCCCCCCCCCAAAAAAAAAAATATTTCACGACCCACCATTAACATGTCCGAAAGTCTGCTCTATACAATAGTATCACAGACAGACAGGTAGACACACACACAATGTCTCTCTCAATCACACACTCGTAAACACACCAATGTACTCTCACCACTCATAGATATATTGACAAAACACACACATGCACAAACGTGCACACACACACACACACACATACCATCCTCAGAGTACCCGCCACATCTGGGTAGTTGGGATGGGATCATAAAGAACAGTGTTGACATCAGGATGGCCACCGTGCCATCAGTGACGTACCTGGGACATAGAAATCTACATATAAACAATGTCTCTTGGTCCCATTTCTCAATGTGTCCATATGTATTGATATGGTAGTTACATAGACATGTACTGTGTAATTACAGTTTATGTCCACATTATGTGTAAAGCTAAATTGTTAACTTACATGAGAGTAAGAAAGCGGGAAAGAGCAAGGACTGGGATACACAGCAGAAAGCTATCAGATTTTTAAAAAGTGAGGGAGAACCAGGAAGAACCACAAGGAGTGACTAGCAGATACAACTCCCAGGAGTTACAACACAGAACATACTGTTATCTATCACTCACGGTCTGTCCTTGTTGAAGAGCACAGTGGCCCAGCCGGGCATGAAGCCTGGTTCTCTGGTGAACCAGAGCAGGACCAGCAGGACAAACAGCACCAGGACACAGCCCTCAGCGAAGCACATACTGCCCAGCTTCTTATACTCATTCTTTATCACCCCGTACGCCTCCTTGTCACCATCTTTATTCATTCCGCAGCCAAACGACTTCTTCATGCTGTGGGTGAATGGGCCAAATAGATCCGAGACATATCAGAGATCTCTATATAGTGTCATATAGGTCTCTGGGTCTTATATAGGCGTGTATCTACTTTGTCTATATGGCAATGTCTTACATAAATGGACAATGAAGTATCTATATAAGTGAAATATGAGCATAAACCATTACCTTCTATTGTTTTACTATGCTTAGTCATTATATTGCATTTTTATGTTTGTGAATGTGTCACCTTTCAACATGGATTACAGGCACACAATCATATTGCTTCGGCTTCCTGCCACGAGACGGTGTTATGGATATTGTTGGCTGTAGATAAAACATAACAGGAAAGAATGACTCACTTGCAGCCCAGGTACATAAACTGCAGCCACAGCCAGGAGATGATCAGCATCAGAACCATGTTGGGGAAGGAGAAACCAAACCAGCTGGCAAAGTTGATGATGTCTTCATTCCCTGGGAACAGCCTGTGGGGAAAGAATGATAGAATGATAGAATTAGAACTAGCATTAGTTACAGGAACATTCCAAAGGGTACTCAACTGTAGGTACACCCAATATGGCCGCCAGGCCGGTGCACCTGCCACAACAAACTGCTTTGAACAGGAATGTGCAGGGAATTCTAATGCTATGGAGGAAGTGACAAAGATGTTAGCTAACTCCCAAGCCAGGGAAGAAATTGGAAACATGATCAAAGGAGCCACTGTACAGTCAGTGTATCCATCCTTGTGCTTTAGCTGCTGTAAGTAAAGTAGACTGGGCACTACAGTACTCCCAGAGATGAACCGTTGCTTAACCGGTTTGCAATACTGCATCCACACACAATAACCATTTAATATGTGCTACTCAGATGGTTATCTTACTGTACTTACTTGTAATACTATCCACGCATATTAAGCATTTATAAACAGACATATAAACATACTCGTCGACCTGTCCCTTGAGGATGAGGTTTGGGGTGGTGCCGGTGAGGGTGGCTGTTCCTCCGATGCTGGCAGCGTAACACACACTGAGACTCATGCCTTTATCTAGGTTAAGGTACTTAGCCTCCCTCTTCAGCCTCCTCTCCCTCGCCTCCAGGCTCTCCTCCACCTCTGGCTCGGGCTCTGGAGGGGGAGATCCATGTGTCAGCCAATCAAAATGTTCAGGGTTTAGAGGTCAATCTATCAGAAGTTTTCCCAGGGGTAACTAAGGGTTTAGGGCACGTTGTTTTCAGGGAGTCTGCAAGAAACAGGGATTGAGAGTATCTGGTGGTGATATTGAACAAGACGTTCAATGCATTCGTGTACTTTGTATTCTATCTCAGCCAGATGAGACGATAAGTCCAAACAATCTTGTCTCGAACAGACAAAATCAACAAGGTCACATCCTGAATTATCATATCAATGACATATCAATATCTCTTACTTAACTGTGTTCCTCTACTAAGATGAATGGTTGAATAATTGACAGAAGGGTGTTTCAGGGAATCCACAACAGGTGTGAATGAGGTGTGTTATTCCTGGGCTGGAACAAAAGCCTGTCCACCCTGTGGGTTTCAAGGACCATGATAGAGGAACACTGATGTTGAGAGAACACATACTGTATTCTACTTACCTAACTTGACCCCATTCTCCCTGGGCTTGACATCCTTTGTATATTTAGCAGCACCTCCATCATCTGCCAAATAAGGGAGATATAATTTATTACAAAAACAGAAAGATGTGGAATAGTTTGTGATTGTGAAAGCTCATGGTCGAACTAATGGACACATAATCTTGTGGTACCAGGCTGTATTCTCATTTGAGAATGGCTTGAGAAACCTAGAACGAATGGTGTTGGGGCTAATGGACACAAAACAAATGGTCACACATACACCTCCCCACCCACACCACTTTCTCCTAACAACACACACCTATGGTAATGCTTTTTTCCTTGTCACCCATCTCAAAGGCCTGGTTTTCCTGGTCCTTAGGTATCCCAGTCACAGTCCAGGCCCCCCTGATGGCCATCAGGTCCATCTCCCTCTCCTCTGCCTGGGCCTCGGAGTCACACAGCTGCTTCAGCACGGCGTTAGCGATGGGCAGCATCATGGCAGTGGAGGCTGTGTTACTGATCCACATGGACAGGAAGGCTGTGGTGCCCATGAAGCCCATCATCAGACTGGAGAGACAGTGGAGAATAGAGAGAGAGAGAGAAATGTGTAATGTTTACTATTAATTTTTATTGTTTATTTCACTTTTGTATATTATCTACCTCACTTGCTTTGGCAATGTTAACACATGTTTCCCATGCCAATAAAGCCCCTTGAATTGAACTGAATTGAAATTGAGAGAGAGAGAGAGAGAGAGAGAGAGAGAGAGAGAGAGAGAGAGAGAGAGAGAGAGAGAGAGAGAGGGAGGGATGAATGGATGGATGGATGGATGGATGGATGGATGGATGGATGGATGGATGGATGGATGGGTAAAGAAAATGGAGATAGAGTGGAAAAGCAAGAGTGAGGAGGATAGAGAGGGAGATTAAAAAAACATTTAAAAATAAAACATATAAGACCCTTAATATGAATAAAACATTGGGCTATCAGAACACTAGACCAAACAGCTCTGTAATAGAATCATTAAAACAGGTCTCTTACAGAGCAGGCCTCACCCCTACTAGGAGCAGTACTCTGAGGGCGATGCGTTTGTGAAGGTTCCAGTATTCCACAGCTATAGCCACCAACAGCCCTCCGACGAACAGCATGTTAGAGTCCTTCATGTACTGGTTACACACCTGGATGAGAGACAGACAGGGGGGTTCTGAACGAGTGTACTGGCCTGAGACAGGTTCTGCTTAGAAATACCATAATGTACTAATAATGGGATCAACAGTAAGAAGTTTATCAACAGTACTTAGGTGCTTTATTCATACGTCCTCAACACTGTATCTACTAAACAAAGATTTACATTTCACATTTCATTCAACTGTTGACCTGTTTATTCTGATCATAAAACAGAATGCTGTTGTCTCCATTACTGAGTGTAATGGGTGGGTAAGAACCAGTCATTAGGTATGGAGGTGGTTGAGTAGAGAGGGGAGAGGATAGTGGTGTTGGTACCTCGCTTGACTCCATGATGCCCATCATAGGGAAGAGGATGACAGGCAGCAGACCAGTCACAGCCAGAGGCATACACTCTGTACACCAGTACAGGGCCATCAGGATGATCACATAGCCACAACTAGCCTCCTGTACACACACATGAGACAGACAGGGACTGTGAGAGTGTTGTTGAGGTAGGACAACACGTACAAATGCACACAACACACAGTCATTCCTCTCTCAGGACCAGTTTGTTCTTAGTAAACAATCATCTGAGACAACAGCCTGTTTTAGAACATAAAGAAGTGTTCTTGTGTGCAATTCAATAAATCTATTCAATAAGTCAGTAAGTCAGTTATAGTTATTGCAGTAAGTCAGTTATAGTCAATAAGTCAGTTATAGTTATTGCAATGCATAGTTAATAACAATCAATTAAAACAAATATCATGCCTACCCAACTGCATATTACGGTCATTTCTAAAGGTGCTCCAGTTCTCCATGGCCATAGTATCTCCCTTGTAACTTAACATGATCACTTTGTTGTAGGCCTAATCTTTAACCACGATGGAGACGTCAAGAGAGGTTGTGTCTGCGGGATATAAACTGTAGCTGGGCCAGCAATGAGCTGGCATAATTATGTCATTTAGTTATGATGCCCTTCAGTTAACCAATTAAAGCTAGAATCCTCAATGTAGCAATAATTTTGGGATTATGTATTAATTATGTACCTGTTGATTTTTGAAGAATATAACTTATAATTAATTACCTCATGAGCTTAGTTTAGGTGTCGTACCCCTTCAGTACCCAAAATATAAGCTTGTTTTACTACACTGTTTGTAAACAATGTCAATGCAAACAAACACTGTATAGCCTCAAAACATGCTTAAACTTATAATTGTTATATCGTGGATGGTCAGTCCTTGCATCCCTAGCTCTGTCTATGAATTTGAGAGTGGTTATACTTCTCCAGCCCCGTCCCTCAGCTGTTTACCAAAAGTTTTAATCAGTGACGAGGGGGTAGTTGTATGAACTGCAGATTGCCCTTTTAATATCCATTTTGATAAAACAAATCCATTCTTAGAAGGGAAAAGCAGGCTTGTATTTTCTATAAATATATTTATGATACATGGTAAGCCCTTGGTGATAAAAGATGAAGAAGGAACTAAGGTGCCTGTCATGCAAGTCTTTCATTCCTGCTGGTTTATTGTCCTGGAGGACAACCGTAACTTACAGCGAACTCTGAACCAGCAATATGCATGGCTGATGAAGTTCTTATCTACAATGTCAACACACACTAAATTACCAGTCCACAGTGGATTCCTGGATATTCTGAAATCATTAAAAATGTCACAAATACAATAGAAATGTCACATCAGGAAATACACACAGATGAGTAACCAAAACATGCAGTGAAGCTTCAATAAACATATAGAGTTTTCAAGGAATTTCAGCATTACATTTGTGTACAACCAGGACTTGAAATGCTACAGAATAACTTCTGAACTTTCAAGAGGTTTAAAACAAACAAATCACAGCCTCTGCACAGTTAGACACAAACAAACACACACACACACACACACACACACACACACACACACACACACACACACACACACACACACACACACACACACACACACACACACACACACACACACACACACACACACACACACACACACACACACACACACACACACACACACTTACCGGTCCCCCAACTATTAGGGGTAAAGGTAGAATCAACAGAGGGATGAAGAATATGATCAGGTAATTCCGATACCTCCATAGTCCACTTAGACACACCACCATGGCTGGTCCAGATATCCAGAGGGTAGCGCAGGTACACAGAGAAGAGAAATGGATATATTAAATAGAAATGTTACGAGATAAATGAGGACACTACCACAAAGAGAGAACAGGAGATAAAGGTGCAGTATATATATCACACAGAGAGAATTAAATATTAACTTTGGAGTGAGGTGACTGGGCTGAGGAGGGAGTGTGTTGTACAACACAAGACAGTAGTGTAACTGAGTGAGTGAGTGAGTGGGTGAGTGAGTGAGTGAGTGAGTGAGTGAGTGAGTGAGTGAGTGAGTGAGTGAGTGAGTGAGTGAGTGAGTGAGTGAGTGAGTGAGTGAGTGAGTGAGCGAGCGAGTGAGCGAGCGAGTGAGTGGGAGATCACCTTACCAGTGAAAGTTTGAAATGACAGATTCCTATTGCAGGATATACTGTATAAGGATGAGCATGGTTTTATAAAGTGTGAGTGTACAAATCTCTACAATCCAGGGAAATATTGTGTTATTTTGTCCAAACATATTTAAGATGGATTAAAAAAAGCAGGAAAAGGATAAATAAAACGACCCCCCCACCCCACCCAGCAGAGAGAGAGAGAGAGAGAGAGAGAGAGAGAGAGAGAGAGAGAGAGAGAGAGAGAGAGAGAGAGAGAGAGAGAGAGAGAGAGAGGAGAGGAGGGAGGGAGGGAGGGAGGGAGGGAGGAGAGGGAGGAGAGGAGAGGAGAGGAGAGGAGAGGAGAGGGAGGAGAGGAGAGGAGAGGAGAGGAGAGGAGAGGAGAGGAGAGGAGAGGAGAGGAGAGGGAGAAGGCCTTCTATACCATCAAGAGGAACATAAATTTCAAAATACCAATTGGGATCTGGCTAAAAATACTTGAATCAGTTATAGAACCCATTGCCCTTTATGGTTGTGAGGTCTGGGTTCTGCTCACCATCCAATAATTCACAAAATGGGACAAACGCCAAATTAAGACTCTGCATGCAGAATTCTGCTCAAATATCCTTTGTGTACAACGTTAAACACCAATAATGCATGTAGAGCAGAATTAGGCCGATACCCACTAATAATCTAAATCCAGAAAAGAGACGTTAAATTCTACAACTACCTGAAAGGAAGCGATTCCCAAACCTTCCATAAGAAAGCCATCACCTACAGAGAGATGAACCTGGAGAAGAGTCCCCTACGCAAGCTGGTCCTGGGGCTCTGTTCACAAACCCACCCCACAGAGCCCCAGGACAGCAACACAATTAGACCCAACCAAATCATGAGAAATCAGAAAGATAATTACTTGACACATTGGAAACAATTAACAAACAACAAAGCAAACTAGAATGCTAATTGGCCCTAAACAGAGAGTACACAGTGGCAGAATACCTGACCACTGTGACTGATTAAACTTAAGGAAAGCTTTGACTATGTACAGACTCAGTTAGCATAGCCTTGCTATTGAGAAAGATCGCAGTAGGCAGACGTGGCTCTCAAGAGAAGACAGGCTATGTGTACACTGCCCACAAAATGACGTGGAAACTGAGCTGCGCTTCCTAACCTCCTGCCAACTGCATGCCCATATTAGAGACACATATTTCCTCAGATTACACAGATCGACAAAGAATTCGACAAAACATACCCAATTTTGATAAACTCCCATATCTACTGGGTGAAATACCACAGTGTGCCATCACAGCAGCAATATTTATGATCTGAAAAGAAAAGGGCAACCAGTGAAGAACAAACATAATTGTAAATACAACCCATATTTATGTTTATTTATTTTCCTTTTTGTACTTTAACTATTTGCACATCTTTACAATACTGTATATAGATATAGTACGACATTTGAAATGTCTTTATTATTTTGGAACTTCTGTGAGTGTAATGTTTACTGTTAATTTTTATTGTTTATTTCACTTTTGTTTATTATCCACTTCACTTGCGTTGGCAATGTTAACATATGTTTCCCATGCCAATAAAGCCCCTTGAATTGAATGGAATTAAATTGAGAGGTGGGAGTGAGAGAGCGGGAGAGAGAGATGTCCAATTAAATAAGCCTACAATACACTGTAAAATCCCCAAAAAGGTGAAGACAAGATCATTTTCATGTTCCCTGTTAAGGTATACAGTCTTGCTGAATAAATATACACTGAGTGTACAAAACATTAGGAATGTTGCTCTTTCATGACCAGGTGAATCCAGGTGAAATCTATGATCCCTTAAAATGTCACTTGTTAAATCCAATTCAATCAGTGTAGATGAAAGGGAGGAGACAGGTTAAAGATAGATTTTTTTAGCGTTGAGACAATTGACATATGAATTGTGTTCATGTGCCATTCAGAGGGTGAATGGGCAAGACAAAAGATTGCAGTGCCTTTGAACAGGGTATGGTGCCAGTAGGTGCCAGGTGCACCGGTTTGAGTGTGTCAAGAACTGTAACGTTGCTGAGTTTTTCATGCTCAACCGTTTGTATCTCCCTTTCCTTCCTTTTCCTTTCCTGACTGTATCAAGAATAGTCCACCAACCAAAGGACATCCAGCCAACTTGACACAACTGTGGGAAGCATTGGAGTCAACATGGGCCTGCATCCCTGTGGAACATTTTCACCACCTTGTAGAGTCCATGCCCTGACAATTTTTTACAAATTTGATTTATTTTACCTTTATTTAACTAGGCAAGTCAGTTAAGAACAAATTCTTGAGGCTGTTCCGAGGGCAAAAGGGGGGGTACAACTCAATATTAGGACGGTGTTCTTAATGTTTTGTACACTCAGTGTATCTCCCACCCCATCCCACCCCCAGCCCTTTAGGCACTGCTGGCTTTTCAAGTGTTACCTATTGCTCTGTTGATCTATTGGGCACCCTGTTACGTGATCATCACATTCACCTGAGGCTGCCTCTCCCATCCACCTTACCCTTGTTTGGGTTGTGTCAAAGTCTATCGAAGAGAAAAACAATAAGAGCTGGGCAGATGGCCTTGTCAGCCAAATACCTGCATAAGGGCCTCTCCTACAGATACCTGGGTGGTTTTCAGTAACCATAAACTAAATTAAACGGGGAGTTACAATCTGAATGTTTCGAACATGATACACTCATATTCCTTTTCCATTGTACAAATGTCGCTACAGAATGCCCTAATGAACACAACCCATGAACTCCATCTTGTAGTTTTTTACAATCCCAAAGACCCAGTTCTCAATAGTTAGGTCACTTTTTCAAAACTATTCACACAGTTCTCCTAACCAACATTCAGCTTGGCACAGCAGTTAATTTCACATCCAATATGCACTAAAACACTTCATACGGCTGTGCTCTGGACACCATATGTGAACTGATTGCCCCCCAGTTCGTGCTGCTAGGTCGCTAGGCGACCTAAACTGGAACATGCTTAACACCCCAGCCATCCTACAATCTAAGCTTGATGCCCTCAATCTCACACAAATTATCAATGAACCTACCAGGTACCACCCCAAAGCCGTAAACACGGGCACCCTCATAGATATCATCCTAACCAACTTAAATACACCTCTGCTGTTTTCAATGAAGCGATCACTGCCTCATTGCCTGCATCCGTAATGGATCAGCGGTCAAACAACCTCCACACATCACTGTCAAACGCTCCCTGAAACACTTCAGCGAACAGGCCTTTCTAAACGACCTGGCCGGGGTATCCTGGAAGGACATTGACCTCATCCCGTCAGTAGAGGATGCCTGGTTATTTTTTTAAAAATTCCTTCCTCACCATCTTAAATAAGCATGCCCCATTCAAGAAATTTAGAACCAGGAAAAGGTATAGCCCCTGGTTCTCTCCAGACCTGACTGCCCTTAACCAACACAAAAACATCCTATGGCGTTCTGCATTAGCATCAAACAGCCCCCGTGATATGCAACTTTTCAGGGAAGCTAGAAACCAATACACACAGGCAGTTAGAAAAGCCAAGGCTAGCTTTTTCAAGCAGAAATTTGCTTCCTGCAACACAAACTCAAAAAGGTTCTGGGACACTGTAAAGTCCTTGGAGAATAAGAACACATCCTCCCAGCTGCCCACTGCACTGAGGATAGGAAACACTGTCACTACCGATAAATCCACTATAATTGAGAATTTCAATTAGCATTTTTCTACGGATGGCCATGCTTTCCACCTGGCTACCCCTACCCCGGTCAACAGCACTGCACCCCCCACAGAAACTCGCCCAAGCATTCCCCATTTCTCCTCCCAAATCCAGTCAGCTGATGTTCTGAAAGAGCTGCAAAATCTGGACCCCTACAAATCAGCCGGGCTAGACAATCTGGACCCTTTCTTTCTAAAATGATCTGCCGAAATTGTTGCAACCCCTATTACTAGCCTGTTCAACCTCTCTTTCGTGTCGTCTGAGATTCCCAAAGATTGGGAAGCAGCTGCGGTCATCCCCCTCTTCAAAGGGGGAGACACTCTTGTCAGGATTTGGCCAGGGTTGTTCCGGTTTTTGGTCACTAGATGCCCCCATTGTGCCTTTTGACCTTTTGTTTTCCCTTGATCCCCATTATTATTTGCACCTGTGCCTCGTTTCCCCTGATTGTATTTAAACCCTTTGTTTTACTCAGTTCTTTTCTCTGTGTTTGTATGTTAGCACCCAGCCCTAGTAATCTGTGAGCTCTTGTTGATCCCGGTGGACTCTCTTGTGGAGTTCTGTTTTTTGTTCTTGTTTGTTTGTTTTTGAGTATCTTTTGAGGCTTTTTGTGCTGTGCCTTCCACCTTGTGGATTTGCCTTTTTGTCTTGGAGGATTGCCTTTGTTCTTGTGGAATTCCTTTTGAGGTTGTGGAGTTACATGTTTTCCTGAAGAACTTCACTTTTTACTTCATTAAATACACCGTCTCAAGTACTGCTGTGTCTGCCTCATCTTCTGGGTTCTGCTGACTATTCGTGGCTCAGTTGGTTTAGTGACTGTTTCTCACTCCGGAGACCCGGGTTCGTAACCGGGTCCTGACAACTCTTGACCCAAACTGCTACAGACCTATATCTATCCTACCCTGCCTTTCTAAGGTCTTCGAAAGCCAAGTCAACAAACAGATTACCAACCATTTCGAATCCCATCATACCTTCTCCGTTATTTAATCTGGTTTCAGAGCTGGTCATGGGTGCACCTCAGCCACGCTCAAGGTCCTAAACAATATCTTAACCGCCATCGATAAGAAACAATACTGTGCAGCCGTATTCATTGACCTGGCCAAGGCTTTCGACTCTGTCAATCACCACATCCTCATCGGCAGACTCGATAGCCTTGGTTTCTCAAATGATTGCCTCGCCTGGTTCACCAACTATTTCTCTGATAGAGTTCAGTGTGTCAAATCGGAGGGCCTGTTGTCCGGGCCCCTGGCAGTCTCTATAGGTGCCACAGGGTTCAATTCTTGGACCGACTCTCTTCTCTGTATACATCAATGATGTCGCTCTTGCTGCTGGTGAGTCTCTGATCCACCTCTACGCAGACGACACCATTCTGTATACTTCTGGCCCTTCTTTGGACTCTGTGTTAACAACCCTCCAGACGAACTTCAATGCAATACAACTCTCCTTCCGTGGCCTCCAATTGCTCTTAAATACAAGTAAAACTAAATGCATGCTCTTCAACCGATCGCTGCCTGCACCTGCCCGCCCGTCCAACATCACTACTCTGGACTGTTCTGTCTTAGAATATGTGGACAACTACAAATACCTAGGTGTCTGGTTAGACTGTAAATGCTCCTTCCAGACTCACATCAAACATCTCCAATCCAAAGTTAATCTAGAATTGGCTTCCTATTTTGCATCAAAGCCTCCTTCACTCATGCTGCCAAACATACCCTTGTAAAACTGACCATCCTACCGATCCTCGACTTCGGCGACATCATTTACAAAATAGCCTCCAATACCCTACTCAATAAATTGGATGCAGTCTATCACAGTGCCATCCGTTTTGTCACCAAAGCCCCATATACTACCCACCACTGCGACCTGTACGCTCTCGTTGGCTGGCCCTCGCTTCATACTCGTCGCCAAACCCACTGGCTCCAGGTAATCTACAAGACCCTGCTAGGTAAAGTCCCCCCTTCTCTCACCCCGCTGGTCACCATAGCAGCACCCACCTGTAGCACGTGCTCCAGCAGGTATATCTCTCTAGTCACCCCCAAAACCAATTCTTACTTTGGCCGCCTCGCCTTCCAGTTCTCTGCTGCCAATGACTGGAACAAACTGCAAAAATCTCTGAAACTGGAAACGCTTATCCCCCTCACTAGCTTTACGCACCAGCTGTCAGAGCAGCTCACAGACTACTGCACCTGTACATAGCCCATCTATAATTTAGCCCAAACAACTACCTCTCCCCCTACTGTATTTATTTATTTTGCTCCTTTGCACCACATTATTTCTATCTCTACTTTGCACATTCTTCCACTGCAAATCTACCATTCCAGTGTTTATTTTTCTATTTGATTTTTTTACTTGCTATATTATATTTACTTCGGCACCATGGCCTTTTTTTGCCTTTACCTCCCTTCTCACCTCATTTGCTCACATTGTATATAGACTCATTTTTCTACTGTATTATTGACTGTATGTGTCACGCCTTGGTCTTAGTATTTTGTGTTTTCGTTATTTATTTGGTCAGGCCAGGGTGTGACATGAGTTTATTTTGTTGTGTTTCGTATTGGGGTTTTAGTAGGCATTGGGATTGCGGCTGAGTAGGGGTGTCTAGCATAGGCTTGGCTGCCTGAGGCGGTTCTCAATCAGAGTCAGGTGATTCTCGTTGTCTCTGATTGGGAACCATATTTAGGTAGCCGGGGTTTCACTGTGTGTTTTGTGGGTGATTGTTCCTGTCTCTGTGTTTGTTGTCACAAGATAGGCTGTATAGGTTTTCACGTTCCGTTTGTTGTTTTGCTTATTTAGTTATTTCATGTATCGTTCTATTTTCATTAAAGAACATGAGTAACCACCACGCCGCATTTTGGTCCGACTCTCTTTCAACAAACGAACGCCGTTACAGTATGTTTGTTTTACTCCACGTGTAACTCTGTTGTTGTTCGTGTCGAACTGCTATGCTTTATCTTGTCCAGGTCGCAATTGTAAATGAGAACTTGTTCTCAACTTGCCTACCTGGTTAAATAAAGGTGAAATAAATCAATAAAAGAAATACATGTCTCAAATCAACTCATTCTTCCATAACACTAGCAAAGGTTGTCACCCAACAAGTACACTTTGTCACTCATAAAACAATGACCTAACAAACACTAACAACAGGTAACATTACACAATTTTTTATTTTGTAAAATGTCTACAAAACAATAATGACACCTCTCTACTGTTTAGAATTCACTGCAGTACATGTTACAGGAATGAATCAGACATGATGCAATATGCTTCAATATGTTTAATGTCATTTTTTGGCATTGAGTCATTACAAAATACAATAATTTGTATATACACCATCTACCGATACAGATACAATAGCAATGCTAGTCAACCCTGTCTTCTGCATTTGGCCACAGGTTCTCATTCACATCACATCTTATGTTGTCTTGGGCAATACAGCTTCTGTAGGAGATAATCTTTTGGCATGCCTGGTCCATCCCTGGCAATCTTCTGCAGATATGTCCAGGCATCCAGCATTCATTGCAGCCAGGAGGGACATTTGATCATGTGAATGGTGGTCATAAACCTTCCACCTCCATGAGGAAAATAATTCCTCTAATGGGGTTGAGGAATAGAGAGCAAGGTGGGAGGAAAAGTGACACCATCCTGGGATGGGCTGCAAACCACTCTGACTGCACGGGAGTGGGGAAATGCCACATTGTCCCATACAATTAAAAACATTGACTGATTTTGCCTCACTGCAACCCTTTCCTCACCTGGCACAACCCTTCCATAGAGGTCACCCAGGAATGAAATGAGGCGCTCTGTGTTGTACGGCCCAATTAGCGGTTTGTCTAACAGCAATCCATCAGAGGATATTGCTGCACACATTGTGATGTCACTCCTCTGGCTCTGGACATCCACTGTGGCTCTTTTCCCCAATCACATTCCTTCCTCACTGCCATGTTTATGTGGGGGGTTTGTGGGGTGTTTGCCTGGCTTCAATCTCCATGACTATCTAAAATAAATCCACAAGGCAACAGAAGAGTTAGGCTATTACGCTAGTTTACATTATACCTACAAAATCAAATCAAATCAAATCAAATGTATTTGTCACACACATGGTTAGCAGATGTTAATGCGAGTGTAGCGAAATGCTTGTGCTTCTAGTTCCGACAATGCAGTAATAACCAACGAGTAATCTAACCTAACAATTCCAAAACTACTACCTTATACACACAAGTGTAAAGGGATAAAGAATATGTACATAAAAATATATGAATGAGTGATGGTACAGAACGGCATAGGCAAGATGCAGTAGATGGTATCGAGTACAGTATATACATATGAGATGAGTAATGTAGGGTTTGTAAACAAAGTGGCATAGTTTAAAGTGGCTAGTGATACATGTATTACATAAAGATGCAGTAGATGATATAGAGTACAGTATATACATATACATATGAGATGAGTAATGTAGGGTATGTAAACATTATATTAAGTAGCATTGTTTAAAGTGGCTAGTGATATATTTTACATCAATTTCCATCAATTCCCATTATTAAAATGGCTGGAGTTGAGTCAGTGTGTTGGCAACAGCCACTCAATGTTAGTGGTGGCTGTTTAACAGTCTGATGGCCTTGAGATAGAAGCTGTTTTTCAGTCTCTCGGTCCCAGCTTTGATGCACCTATACTGACCTCGCCTTCTGAATGATAGCGGGGTGAACAGGCAGTGGCTCGGGTGGTTGTTGTCCTTGATGATCTTTATGGCCTTCCTGTGACATTGGGTGGTGTAGGTGTCCTGGAGGGCAGGTAGTTTGCCCCCGGTGATGCGTTTTGCAGACCTCACTACCCTCTGGAGAGCCTTACGGTTGTGGGCGGAGCAGTTGCCGTACCAGGCGGTGATACAGCCCGACAGGATGCTCTCGATTGTGCATCTGTAGAAGTTTGTGAGTGTTTTTGGTGACAAGCCGAATTTCTTCAGCCTCCTGAGGTTGAAGAGGCGTTGCTGCGTCTTCTTCACAATGCTGTCTGTGTGGGTGGACCAATTCAGTTTGTCTGTGATGTGTTCACCGAGGAACTTAAAACTTACTACCCTCTCCACTACTGTCCCATCGATGTGGATAGGGGGGTGCTCCCTCTGCTGTTTCCTGAAGTCCACAATCATCTCCTTAGTTTTGTTGATGTTGAGTGCTCAATTTACTTCTGTGATGTACAGTTCAGTCAGATGCCCTTGCAGAATGCACATATTACCTGTTGTTTTGCCGGAAATTTCTCACAATAGATGCCACTGTTGAGCATTGCAGATTTGGCTGCACTCTCAGACCAGCCTCTCTCATTAATAGACCATGATTTATTACATGATCAATTATAGTAGCCCTAATCTCATCTGAGACTACAGCTCTTGATCTTCCTCTCAGTCTTCTTCCACCATGCATACGTACTCCTCTCCCTCTCTCAGCC